>NC_079169.1:59862388-60047388 GCF_947568905.1 Ostrea edulis | reverse complement strand
GATAAGGTGGTTTCGTGTTGTCATATCATCATATATAGGCAGGAAAAAAATTTGATTGCTCATCATGCACGGTATCTGCCGAAGGGTTGTCTGTTTATGTGTATACCACAAATCTGTATGGGAAATACACATATTGTGTTACCTAGTTTTATACGATCATGTATATCTAAAACATGCCATTTCAATACAGTGTTCTTTTGTGTCTTTAATGTGCGAAAAAAAAATATGAAACTTGTATTCTCGATCTTGATAGTACATGTATATATAAGTACATAAATTTTCTTTGAAAATGACACCTGTTAGGTATCAGTGGTTACAAATAGTTTCTTGTATATCTTGGTTACCATAGAAATAAATGCAAAACCTTAAAATGTTCTATTGAGTTATGAGGGGCTGTGGATAAGAGAAGGCTTATAATTTATAGGTGATGCCTGCTGCCCGATTTCCTCAATTTAAATGAATAGAAATTGTTTAAGATAAAAAAGGACATTATTATATACAAGTAATGAAAGAGAAATATTGTTAGATATAGGAATACAAACTGACGTGTGGCTACTATTGGTTGTTACCATTGTTCATTACAATGTACCATTGACCACTCATGTCCAGTGCTACCAGGCAGTGGGTAACAAAGATGTGTAACTTTTGAGAGATCTTGAGGGTTTCTTTTAGCGGGTTGTAGTTGTTAATACAGTAATTGTTTTCAGTGCTGCAGTTTTTTGCGTTCGTGTGGCACTGTCAAAAGTTTTAAGACAAACCTCAAAACATGTCTTTTTAGGAAATCTTATAACCATATTTTGTAATATATTCTTTTTTAAAGTAAAGGCTGGTTTGTCGCATGAACTCGTAATGTTTAAATTGTTTTATTTTATTTGGATGTTATATTTGATGCTCTGATTAATCTTATCATGTTTTACATTTTACATTGTTAAAGCGCTTAGAGTCATTACAAATTATATAATGCACTATATAAATGCCGCACATCATCATCATCATCAAATAATGTAATTGGTTTTATTATAAAAGCTCCCAAAAATGTTACTTTTCTGTATGAACTGTAGAACTGTACATGGTATTTGACCGATATGAGGCAAGCACAATACACAAGTACTCATATGTTGTGTCAATAACGGCATTAAAGATGACATTCCAAATTCTTAAAATCAATATTCTTGTTTCAAAAATGTGTAAAATAAAAAAAGAGAAGCATCATTAACGATTTTTATGAAGTTTGATATAACCATTTGTTTTACATAAGCTAATTTGATAACGTATATATAAGATGATGTTGATAATCAGTTCATTTATTGAATGAGAGCATGCCGGAGATATTAATTTTATTCTATAGTGTGTGTAGAACATTTTATGCTTTGCAGACAAACCTTTCCCAAATGCAACAGTTTACGATAAAAAGGTCACCTGTGGACAACACAGAGCGGGTTTATATCCCACCGAGACCTGGACTTGCAATGACATCAGGTAATTCTCCTAACGAAGAAAATGTTCGCTAATGAGCGATTAGACGTCCAAATTGAATCTTTTGGGAGGGTGGGGGGGTCAATATGAATGAGATTTGTACTACCGATACTGAACAAATATCAGGCTATCAACGTTATCAATAAATTGTACAGCTATTATGGAAACATAAAATTTCATCTCTAAAAAAAAAATACAAATAAAAAACCCAACTCAAAACAAACACATCACTTTTAGTATTATTTTATGCCTTTTTTAGCTCAACTGAGCCGAAGGCTTAAGTGAGTTTTTCTGATCAAGTCCATTGTCTGTCGGCGTCGTCGTCGTCTTAAACTTTTCACATTTTCATCTTCTCAAGAACCACTGGGTTAATTATAACCAAACTTGACCAAAAGCATCCTTGGGTAAAGGGCTTTCAAGTTTGTTCAAATTTAGGGCCATACCCCATTCAAAGGGGAGATTATCACAAAAATGCAAAAATAGGGTGGGGTCATTTAAAAATCTTCTTCTCAAGAACCAATGAGCCAGAAAAGCTGAAATTTATATGAAAGCTTCCTGACATAGTGCAGATTCAGGTTTGATAAGATCATGGCCACCGGGGGTAGTTTGGAACCACAATAGGGAATCAAAGTTTTACATAGAAATATATAGGGAAAATCTTTAAAAATCTTCTTTTCAAGAACCAATGAGCCAGAAGAGCTGAAATTTATATGAAAGCTTCCTGACATAGTGCAGATTCAAGTTTATCCAAATCATGGCCTCCGGGGGTAGATTGGGGCCACAATAGGGGATCAAAGTTTTACATGGGAAATTGGGAATAAATAGAAAAAACCTTTAAAAATCATCCTCTCAAAACCAATGGGCCAGAGGAGCTGCGATTTACATAGTGCAGATTCAAGTTTGTAAAAATCATGGCCTCCAGGGGTAGGTTGGGGCCACAATACGGATTAAGGTTTTACATGCAAATATATATGGAAAGTCTTCAGATATGGGCCTAGGTAATTCAGGTGAGCGATGTGGCCCCTGGGCCTCTTGTTCTATGTATCTATTGTTCTTTGTTTTAATTTGTTTTTATTGTTTTACATGTAAAACGCTTAAGGGCAATTCTTTTAATTAGATAAAGCGCTATATAAGTGTATAATAATAATAATAAATAAAATAGATAATTTACAAAAATAGGAGGGTCTGTTTTTGAAGACGATCCTTAAGGTTTATGGGGGTAAAAATCACGTTCTAGCACATGAGTTCATGATTAATTAAAACATATTAAAGCAATATATTGCATATGTTATTGTTAATGAATGGATATAAATGAAAAAGCATTCGAACTGTTTTTCCAACAAGAAAATATAAGTAGGTGGTTAAATAGATATATAATTGTTTATAATTTAAAGCTAGAATGGAGCACTACCACATATATCTGTGTTGTAACCGTCACAATCTAGTGATATATTACGATACAGTTTGATATTTTGAACAACGTTCAGTTTGTTTCTCTGCAATAGGATGAGAATCGGTAGATACACTCATAAAAGCGAAGACTAAATGCGATCAATGTTGAACAATCCTCAACACAAGACGCGTGATACCGCTGTGTCTGTGTAATGTATTTTGAATCTGGAGAGATAGTCTTGATAAAATTGCCAGCCTGAGGGTTTAATGCCCAAACAGATATTAGAACTGCATTACCACTATTTTGACGAAGTAGGAATACAACCCTTATGATATAGCTATGTTGGTTTTTTTTCAAAAATCTTTTAAGATTTTTCGGGAAATTAGAATACAATATACCATAAAGACAGTGTGTTTTAATTGATTTTACTGGCACCTGTACAATTGATTAAACGTATATAACAAATCACATAGTTAAATTTCAATTCTAAAAATTGTCTGAATTTATTACACTAAAGTCCTGTACTACGCAGTTAGTATGCAAAAAAGTAAACATGTCAAAATGAATTAATTGTGGTTACTTTCATTTACAATTAATCAAAATACTCTGACAACACATTGTTAGGATCTCAGCCAGCAATAGTGAAAAATAGTCCCTTACTATTAAATGTGAATTGAAAGGACTAGGTCCAATTTCAAAAAATCTATACAAAAAATATCACAAAACCAGTTGGGTATACTCGACTAGTTTCTTCTTCAGGAGTATTAGAGAGATCTCGTTACATGTATTATGAGAATGAAGAGAAATGGTCTTGGAATTATGAGATAATTACTTAACGAACTCCTTAGTTTTCGTAATTACGATATATTTTACTCGTATTACAAAATAATTTTCTCTTAACAACGAAATAAGTATCTCGTTAATACCAGAGTAAATTATACTATAACATTTTTACTCTCATTTATCATGTCTTGTTCCCTCCCTTCATCTAAGAAACATGGACGGAATGAAAAATGTGCCGAGACGATTTCTGTGTAGGATGATTCGATATAGTGAATCAATGTATCAACTACAATAGTTATTCTTTTTTGTTAAACGTGCAGTTTCATTTTCGAATGGAATAGAACAGCTTTGATACGTGTAAGCAAAAACATTAAGAAAATGATCATTACGTTTTGTAAAAACTTTTCTCAATAAGGAGTACCGTATAAACGTAGTTAATTTGCACATGCTCGTCATCGGTCCATTTTGCATGTCTTCGTCAGTTAATTTTCATGACTTCAATGTTTCCTCATCAGTATATCACGACTGATGTTTCTCTACCACAGGCTTGGAAAGCAGAATATAGCTTATGGTACCTTCACATTCACGGGTTTTTCTTACAGACCCTCACGTATTCCACAAATCCATAAAAGTACACGGATTGTTACGATTTAAACACGGATACCGACGAGTGATTTACGAATGCTTGCGATTGACTACGAGTCGGAAATCCGTAAGGACTCGTAAGAAAAATCCGTGAGTGTGAAGGTGGTATTGATCGTAAAGTTTAAGTATGTACTCGTAAAGTAATCGTGTCTATACGTAAAGCGCTCGTAATGACTCTGAACAATCCGTAAAGCGATTGTAACCCGACGTGAATGAAATCGTAAATATCACTTATGCATTCGTAATAATCCATAAACAACTCGTAAAATATCCGTAACATATCGTAAACTAACCGCAAAGATTCGTAAAAAAAAACAAAAAAACAACTTTTTACGAGTGTTTTACGGATTCTTACGAGTAGTTTACGTGTTCTTGCGACCAGTTTACGATACAAGTTATTTACGGAAAATGAAATCCGTGGACAATCGTGAATTTTTTTTGACATTTCAAAAACTTTGCCCCTACTTTCATGGATCCTTACGAGTGTGTGCGAAGTGTGACGAGTTATTAACGGATACCGACGAGTGATTTACGAATGCTTGCGATTGACCACGAGTCGGAGATCCATAAAGACTCGCAAGAAAAATCCGTGAGTGTGAAGTTGGTATTAGTCTGAGAATTTATCTCTGCACACGATTGTTTTCTAGGGTGGATGGACTGAGGATAGCCTATGGTTACTACCCAGGTTTAGGCGCAGACACAAAGTGTACCGAAACTGGTGGCTTTGATGAACTGAGAGAACTCTGCGGACAACTGCTGAAGTCGGTGGCCTTTGATGGAAAGCTATGGGGAGCACAGGTAGAACAGATAGAAGTATTGTGATTGGCTAAGAGTGTAAACAGACTTGTGGAAATAAACTCTGTACATGCTCATACCATGCCTGTTCCTGTTTAGGTACTTTCTATTTTATTCTTATTTTTGTCCAGAGGTACAAGTAGTTTTTTAAAATCAGTATTTGACAGTACGGAATATCGGAACCATTATTTCGTCTACGATTCCGTCGCGATTTGAATATGTAGTAAGTCCAAGGATATCTCGTTTTTGGGGGTTAACTTTGACAACTTTTCATTAAGCAAGTATAGCTTTTAAATAAAGTTTGCCGTCTTTAGGAACATCCTTACATAGTAAACTGAAATAAATGTATCATATGCTTTGAAGTATTCATATATTTACATGCATGTTTTCCAAATGAACACTTAATCAAATTTTTCTTAAATGGTAAATCCCATATAAGATAAAGTTTCTTAAAACTCCTCCTGGAAACTAAGAGTGCGTTCGAGTACGAGTACAAATTCCTGCCGATCACGAACGCCGGGTACGCAACCCGAGAACGAGTTCGAGGTGCGCATGTTCTTGTCGTTCGCTACTCTGAGAGCGGAACACGATGGAAAGCATGCCTTTGCATCAATAGCCATGTTTGGCATTCAATGTAAAACTTATACAGTACCAATTTTGATGCATCAGATGCGCATTTCGACAATATCTTATTTAAGAATGACTCTATACGCGTGCAATTTTGTACCCAGGTATAAAACATGTATTGAAACAAGACATGAAAATCGTGACCGTCTCGGTCAATCGAAAATGGGATAGGCTGGTTACTTATTGATTCGCCCTCGTACATATAGCAACTTTAAAAATCGAGCTATTTCTTGAATAACCTATCCCTCTAAGATATAAATGGAACCCAATTACTAATGAGCTAGTCAACGTTCCTCTAAAGTGATTGGAGTGTCAGGTCGTTAGTGAGAAGCAGATGTAATTCTGAGAATCAATATCTACGTGTATTCAAAACGTACGATTAGGATAACTGCATGTTATCAGTACTTCTAAGTACTACTCTACACCGTTTTACGTGATGGGTCATTGTGAGAAGTACATTATTTACTATATACGTTGAACACTATTACATTACATCAAGTGTAACTACATTTCATCATGTTTGTTTTCCAAACGTCATAAGATAAACAGATAGTGTACAATACGGATAGATTGTTAATTTATCTGCTATAAATGAATATTCTTAGTCAGTAATACTGTAAATGGAGAAATGATTGCGGTGGTTTTAATTTCGCTATGTTCGCGGTCGGGGATTTTCCCCGTGAAATTAAAACAACTGCAATCATTTTGCAAGTGTGACACAATACGTTACGAACAGTTACCAGTAATCAATTTGTAATTGAATTCCACGAAAATAAAACCACCCAATATGAAAAACCGCGAAGTTTTAGCACCGCGAAATTAAAACCACTTACAGTATAGGATGATATTTTTCATAGAAGTTGCAATATTTTGTATTTGTTGAATGATGCGATGGTCAATCATGCATTTATAGACAACAATTGGCTTTCTTTCTCTTTTTGTGTGAATATCAAAGTAAGCTGTAAACATTTCAACACCTGTTGTCCACTTTTAGGTATCAAATGCCACCTGTGAGTTTACAGAAAACACCCGGCTTACCTTGAACCTGGTATATGAGGGCTATGAGTGGCAAGAACTGGGGCCAGGACATGGGATGATAGAGACCCTCCAGTGCACCGCTTTCCCAAACGATGAAGACGTCACGATTCTGTGATGTCACGATTCTGTGACGTCAACCCTGGACTCGCCGTGTGCGTGTAGTTGTGCAATCATGAAAACTCTCGATTTACAACATAACTTTGTTTTCATACATTCTGCTGTATGATCTCCTTGATCTCATATTTCATATTTTAGTGAATGAATGAGTGAGTGAATATTGATATTCCAATTTTTATTTGCGTATTGAACCTGAAAAATGTATGCGTTCAGGGCGGATAATATTTGCGAGCTGACAATGGAAACGAGAAAATTTGTATAAATTTCCCTCTTGCTTTCATTGCTTTATGTCGCCGTAATGCAAACTAGCTATTTATTCTTTATATTTCATGAAGAGTGCTATGTTATGTCAAGATGAGAGTACACTTGCATGGCAGTATTTTTTGTTTGTTGGATTTTTATTTTCTTTTTTTGAGGAAAACATATTACAATGAAACAGCCTCCACATTCTTTACTGACGAAGCTCCGGTATATTTTAAGTATCAATCCATAAAGAAGGATCCCCCCCCTTATTTTTCAATTTGATAAAACTATAATACAATGAAACAGTCGTATTTTGTTGGAGTAAAAATATCACTGTCTAGTAAAGAACAGCACAATGCCTGCTCTGGAAGAAACTTCTCCTCTCTTCCTCTTTCGAAATTAAGGGGTAATTGTGACAAGGTTTTAAATAAATCGTCAGAAGAGTACGTCTCTCGAGTAGTATTGATCTGAGTAATTTAGTGTTTTAAAAAGTGTAGCACACAAATTGATGCTATTGACCAATCATAATTCGTTTTCCAATTCGTCTTCCAATTTAACCCCGTGCAGGTTCCATAATTGTTTTGACAGTATGTTTTTAAATGATTTTACCATTCTTGTTGCAGGCACTTTACACAGTCTGTAATCTATATGAATGTCTTCTTTTTTAGTCGAACACTTCACTTTCTGAAATACCATGGCCTGTCAAAGGGCTTCCATATTTTTATGACTGGGTCATTATAAGAAGCTTGTTTATTTGAGTAAATAAACATTTCTTATCATTCAATGGATTTGGTAGTTATTTTAATGTTGAACCTTCCAGCTTGTCATTTCATTGTTATAATTCAAGTGTTGTTTAACTGTATCATTTAATAATTTTGAATGCCTAGTCACGAAATGAAATGTCAGAAGTGAAGCAAGTTTGTAGAAGTTGCACTAGTATAGGGTGAAGGGCCACAAATTTTGACCTACAAGTACATGTATGCATGGCGCTAAGGGCCGTAACAGTGATGGATCTTTATCATGCCAACGCCTACCGTGACACGGGAACGCCCTATTATAGGTCATGCTCAGAAGACCCGTGATTCTCATCTCTAGTGCCTATCTTGGCTTAAATGCTAATTTATTGGTCTTTTAATGGAAAATATATTGCTTACATAATTGTGTCCTTTAAAATTATTCATGAATAAGGTTTATTTTCAGAAAAAGATAATTTTTTCTTCAATACATGGTCGTGATCCACATTTTGTGTATGAAACAGTTTACTGTCCTTGTTTTAGGATGAAAATTTTTCCACAATAACATAAAGTTTTTGTACTCATTTTCTCTCATAATATTAGATAAAGCATAGTAATATGATCTTGCCAAGTAAGCCTTCGCTTGTTAGATGATAAAGGCAGTAAAATAAGTTATTGATGTGAATTGCAATTTATTTTGAAAGTTGTATTAAAAATCAGGGGTCTTAGGGACTAAGACAACATCGCTCACCTGAGTCACCTTGGCCCATATTTAAAGAATTTCCCTATATATATTCTCATGTAAAACTTTGGTCCCCTATTGTGGCCCCAATCTAACCCTGGGAGACATGAATTTTACAAAATTTGAATCTGCACTGTCAGTAATCTTCCATGTAAATTTGAAGTTTTTCTAACTAGTTCTTGAGAAGAAGATTTAAAGATTTTTTCCAATATATATGCATGTAATACTTTTATCCCGTATTGTGGCCCCAACCTACCCCCGGGGCCATCTTTTTTTTTTTTACAAACTTGAATCTGCACTATGTCAGTAAACTGTCATGTAAATTTGAACTTTTATGGACCAATGGTTCTTGAGAAGATTTCCCTATATATTCGCAAGTAAAACGTTAATCCCCTATTGTGGCCCCACCCTTCCCCCATGGCATGCTTTAACAAACTTGAATCTGCACTTTGTCAGAAAGTTGCCATGTAAATTTGAACTTGTCTGGCCCAGTGGTTCTTGAGAAGAATATTTTTAAAGATTTTCCCTATAAATATGTATATTTGCATTTAAAACTTTGATTCCCTATTGTGGCCCCACCCTACCCCGAGGGGCCATGATTTTAACAAACCTGAATATGCACTATGTCAGAAAGCTGCCATGTAGATTTGAACTTCTCTGGTCCCGTGGTTTTAAAGATTTTTAAATGACCCCACCCTATTTTTGCTTTTTTGTGACAAACTTGAATCCCTTTCACCAAAGAATGATTTGCGTCAAGTTTGGTACCAGTGGTACTTGAGAAGAAGATGAAAATGTGAAAAGTTTACAACAACGGACAATGGAAAATTTGATCAGAAAAGCTCAGGTGAGCTAAAAACATACCCGGTAAGAATGTATGTATTAAAATGATGTGATTCTGTAATCTAACCCCCTAAAACACATAATGGAATATTGAGATTCAATTGAGGTGGGTTTTACAAAGAAATATGACCACACTCCAGTTGCAAATTGGATCCGCCCACCCTATCAGTACTCGCGTACAATCAAGTGACAGTTAAAGGGACTGATTCACGATTTTCTCCAAAATTTTGTTTTTCACTTTTGATGATCAGAATCTACTTGTCTAATGTGTTTAAAAGATTTCACACAAAAATTAAGGTTATACATTATCACAGAAGCTCATTTTAGAGAGTTCATTTTTTGTTTTGTAAACAAAGATTGTGGAATGTTTTTGTTTACGAAATTTTCAAAAGAAAGGGTTATCGATCTAAGTTTATTATATCTTTCACATTTCAAGCATTTCTCAGGTAAAATGTGTCATCTAAAAGTTAAAATTTGTAACTATGCAAAATTTAGATGCTTTATGTTACAAAATTTACATTTCACTGGTGTGTTTGTATACATGAAAAGACTCGCGTCTTTGTTTACATAACACAGATTTAAGGCTAAAATATTGCTTTTATTTTTGCATTCAGAAGGTCAAAATGTTGGCTGTCAACATTAAATGAGTTATATTCTTAATGTTTCACATAAAAAATAAAAAAAATATTTTGTTCAAAAATCGTGAACCAGTCCCTTTAAGTACGCCATTGTAAATATATATATTGAACTTCACTGACGAAAGTTGAAAATATTGACGAAGTATGTCAGTTTTTAACATGTTTGAATATATTTTAATTCACCATATCGAAGTTTTAAGGGGGAAAAATACGTATACTTCAAATTCAAAAATAAATGTATTTTGGGGGCTGAATAATTTGCTTTATGCATTCCTCTCTTGTATCCTAAAATGAATTTGTAACGTGAATTTCTTTGTACTCTCTCTCTCTCTCTCTCTCTCTCTTGGTACATTTCTTGAAGACCATTTGGAAATACGGTTATGTTGACCACATATGGATAACTTCACATGCTTGGAAATGGTTTCAATGCTACAGAAATATAGTCTTGTACAATGTATGTTTGTTTTTCAAAAACGGTTTTCTTTAAATATAGATGTCGTAATATGTTAATTAGTGCAGTAATCTTAATTTTAATCATGTTTTAAATTCATTTAGCTTTGTGAAAACAATTTAGTGTTGCGTCTTAATTTCATTTCATGTCATTATGAATGACATATTGCAGTTAAAAAAAATTACGATGGTGGAATATTTGATATACCGGTTCATCGAGGCAGAAAATTTATACAGTATTAATCACCTGTAGGTAATTTTTTAAAAATTATTATTTCGAAGCGAACAACATCTATTTTTAGATTGGTGTAAAGCCACTTTGGACATTTTTCTCAAAATAAACGCCATAAGCAGCATTCACTCCTTCTGTAATTGTTATTGGCAAAATACTGACATCATCAATGTTCGGACCAACACGAAGTGCATCTTTATATAGTAGTTTAGTATAGAGAAATATGTGTGTTAGTACAGAGAAGTACGTATGTTAGTACAGAGAAGTACCGTATAGCGGGTTTTTCCGTGGGTCTATAATTTGGCGATTTGCTGGCTCAAAGGTATGATAATAATCTTAGCGGAATAAATTTTGGCGGCGGAAAAGGAAGAGTTATCTCTCTTGCAAATACTGACGTCGCAATTGGGTGCGTATTTGGCGAGTGAAATTTTGGCGGAAAGTTATGTCCAATCGCTAAAATAAAACAAAATCACCCTGAGGAAAATACTCGCTATACAGTATGTATGTTAGTATAAAGACATATGTACATGTAAGTTAGTTTAGCAGGTACATGTATATAACATCATGGTATCCAAATTTAGAATATATCACAAAGAATTTGTCTCCTTCTTTTTATGTATTTTTGTTACGCATTTTAAATGTAAATTGATTACGTTTACTGAAGCCAGAATACTTTTCAATATTTTCGATGTACCGGATCCATTTGAAATATTTGTTGCATGTGATTAATCCCTAGTCATAATGCAATTTGTTACGATAAGATTTTGACGTTTAAATTTAACAATATTTAAATTCGATCATGAAGCCACAGTAAATCTGAAACAAGAATAAAATAGTGGATGGTCTTGTTATTTTACTTGCATGAATAACAAACTATAGGATAGAAATGAAACGTTGACGTCATCAGCACAATGAAGCTGAAGTTGTATGTAACACGGTGATTCTCTATCGCTGGTTTTCCCATTTCATAGCTAATCAACTGATCCAAATTCCCCTCACACACGCATCTGTCTTAAAAACCAAGGAACCTGTGGATATGGAATAGAACTAATTTTTATACTTTGACGGTAAATATTGTGTCGTCTGCTGAGCATGACAGACACATAGGGATCAACTGGCCCAGCATCCGTTCGTCCATCCACATCTCTTCGTCTATCTAGGTGAATACATTTTCACTTTTAAATTAATAGTAGTAGAAATTATGATAGATACTAAAGTGCGTGACATTGATTAAATGTACTGGGATCGATCCTGAAGGACGTGTACATAGAATATATAATTAACAATGAAATGCTACTCTTTATTGTTATTATAACACATAACATGATTAGAAACCACGTAAATACACACACACAGCTGTTATATATATCCAAGATCATTCATTTAATTCACTGCAATCAATACGGAAAATCTCATTTATCTGAATAAATAAAAATGGGGGGAAAACGGACAGTGGCAAAACTTGTTAGCAAATTCTGATTTCCCCCCACCTGCGCCATTGCAAAAGAATGGATTATATGCAAACAATTAATCTAATCATAAAATCTCGATCATGAAATATGTATATCTGTGGTGCTTTGTTTTCTAAACTATCACACCCTATATACCACGGTGCCATTTTTACCATTCCATATTTAGAAGCAATTGTAATGGTTTATGGATCTTCTTAAAAAGCTGCACCAGTGCCATAAACAGATTTTTAAGTTAAAAATATCTTCGTACATTGTATCGAGTACGTAATATTATATCTATATTTGTATAGCAAGGGATTTGTTATGGTGTTTTTGATCGGGCCCTTTGCATAAGCGTGACAGTGCGTTAGTCACAACACGCCATCACGCCAACACAACTTGCCTTCGCACCGACAAGCACAATACAGTCACGCTAACACGATAAAAATTCAATAGGCAGGTGTGTTAGCGTGACGGCGCGTTGCTTTTTGGCGTGACGGCGTGTAGTGACTAACGCGCAGTCACGCTTTTGCAAATGGTCTTATCAGAACACCATAATTTACATATATTCGTCACATTGCTAAAACTAAAATATACATGACAAGACAAATATATAAGATACATTTAGCATTTTGTCGAAGTCAATTCCATGTGCTTTTTATTTCAACAACAAGCCGACATCTCAGCTTTGTGTTGGCGCTGAGAGCGTTTTCCTTTTGCACGAGACCTAACCAGTGCTTGTTTTTGATACTTCGAAGTCGTGTTACGAAATTAATGGCGAGTCGCGACGTATAGTATTCTGAAGTTAATATCTGATACTAAATCAAGAGCAAGAGAGATTGGTTTTACTTTTTGCATTTCTTTATAAAAGCACATCGACCAATAAGAATTTGTCTTTTTTGACAACTTGATTGCGTTAAAAATCCTAGTTATCTGTGCTGTCTCTATCAAAGAAGCACTTTTGTATTCTACATATGGCTTCCAGGATTTTGGCACCTGGGTCAAGGTCATAGAAGAATTAAGGAACTCGCCGGAAGGTATATTCAACGACACTTCAAAAGCATCGAATTGTGTAAACAAAACTAAAATAATGAGTTTTGACTATGTTACTGATTGGTTAGTTTTCTTGTTGAAATTTCAATTATATCACAAATGTACCAAATTTTAAGATATTAAGATATGTGACTTGCGGTGTTGGAGTAAACAGTATATACTTGTCTTTGGTGAGTGTTTTCATGAATGAATTGGGAAAATACATTCGTATTATTGTCATACGGACATCAGTTCAGTTAAATCAACATTTCTTGTCATTTAGTGACCTTCAGAAAGTCTCCACTTTGCCATTTATTTCACATCCAACTGTTTTAATTAGTGTCAAGTGTCTCGCTTAATTTATAGCGGAAAAACAATAAAACTTCATAATTTTGTCATTTCTTGTCACGGAGATGAAACGTAAGAAGTGAATTGAGTTTGACGATAAAAATATTTTTAAAAATTTACATATGTAAATTATTTTCCTAACTTAAACATGTGAAATGTTTTTTTTTTTTTTGTTTTTTTTTTTCTTTTTTACTTTTTAAGGTTTTCTGTATGATAGCAATGCATTGCCCTTGGAGTATAGAGATACTATTTGATATAAGCAATTCACAACTTAACAGTGCAAATTTGGTTTTCAATACTTCTCATTACCAGCTCGTTGGAGTTATCGCGCTTTGATGACTCTTGTGTGTCATTGGTAAGAAAATGCACAAATCTCGTGAGTAAGTGCGAGATTACTGGGACATATAAACGAAACGTTCAGAGCACCCCCCCCCCCCCTTTTTTTAAGAGTTAAAATACATGGTATATCTTAAATAAAATTACCATTTGTCAAACTGCACTTTTCAAATATTCTAACACTATCTTATTAAAGATGTTACATGTTTTTTAAACTCCACCACACCTATTTTAAAAATTCCAAACAACGATGTTCTCTGGACACCCAAGTACATCAATATTTTGCAATTTTCAAATTAACTTAGATGCAGTTTGGAAACGCATTAGGTGTGTTAATTAGTGTTATAAACGTCTTTTAAAAATGCAGTTTGGCATATACATGTATATAACTTGTTCTAAAATATGGAAAATTACGGGGGGGGGGGGGTACGTGTACGATTACAAAGTCCATGCCATATGAACCTGTCCTAATTGTATGATAAATTAGAATGTCTTCATAGTCTGACAGAATAACTTTAAAAACATATTCATCACATTAATTACAAGAAAAGTTCTTGTGTTAGATGTGCATATCGGTTTTTCCCTTCACAATTCTTCTTGCGATTGACACTTTATATCGGTCAGATTTGGCAAATTTAGTAGCTTCTCTTCCTCACATAGTTTAATAAGTTCGTCTGTTTTCTTTTAAGAATAATCAATTCCTAAATTTGGCTTTAGAATTTTAATCAGTGTTGTGGTTTGCAGTCAGTTATTATTACGTGTGCCAAAGTAATGTGTTTACATGATGTTGTCCCGGTAGCAGGACTTTACGCGCCTTTAATTTGAAGAGTTCCACTAATGGAAATGATAAGTATTATATTAGTAGTTTATTTTGTAGGCAACCATTACTTGTAACAAACCAAAAATTGTTACTGCCTTGTAATATTTATGCAATACTGATTCTATTCAAAATTTGGAAAATTCAATCAAGCACGTGACTAATTAGTTTTCGTCGGTTCGCTTTAATTCCCAAAATCCTCAATCGATTTTCAAAATCCCTATTGCCAATGTATAAATCTCAGCTCCAAATGTACCTGTGGTCAAAGTGGAGTCATAAACGAAAGCATCATTCAACAAAATCTGCTAAAGTCCTAAACATCATAACAAATTCTTATTTTATGAAAGGCGAAGATACCGAACAGTGATCAATCTAATAACTCCTATATACAATACATAATAGAGAGTTGGGCAAACACGGACCCCTGGATACACCAGAGGTGGGATCAGGTGCCTAGGAGGAGTAAGCATCCCCTGTCTACCGGTCACACCCGCCGTGTGCCCTATATTTTGATCAGGTAAACGGAGTTATCCGTAGTCAAAATCAGTGTGCCAAGAATGGCCTAACAATCGGTATGAAACACGTCAGACAGCATTTGACCCAATGATAGGTTGTATTGGCAAACTAGATCGTTATAACGACCATAGAATTTGCGAAATGCTGACATTAAACGAGACTGCACCATCAACTTGTTTGTCAGTAGCCTGCTTCGATTTATAAACTGACCATACACAGAACAAGCTCTTGCATATCGAATCTGTTGAGAGATATAAACACCATATGCAAGTGATAATGGAATATTGCTACATACATTTACATGTGTAAATATGGGAAGTTGACGATTGAGAATTTGAAATCATCCCATTTGTCATCCTTCGGATGAGACCGCAAAAACCGAGGTCCCGTGTCACAGCAGGTGTGGCACGCCAAAGCTCCCTCCCTGCTCAATGACCATAAGCGCCGAGCATAGGCCTTAATTTTGCAGCCCTTCAACGGCAGTGGTGACGTCTCCATATGAGTGAAATATTCTTGAGAGGGACATAAAACAATGCTCAATCAATCTACTATCAATGAAATATCCAAGTATGAAGCAGAAGTGGACGACAATTTTTAATTTTCTGTCATGTTTTTAAATATTTACAAGTTGTTTACCTTGGTCAAAGTTGGGGAAATATTTTACACACAAAACTCTTGGTTTGTCTATCTACCACTTATCACAGTTTTAAGCAAAACAACCTTTCTTCATACAATGCAAAGAAATTGTCACAGCCGCATGATGGCTGATATTACTTGCAGCAAAGTTCTACAAATTATGGCTTAAGAAAATCACCATATGCAAGCATTTTCACAGGCGTATTATGTACCGTTTGCGGTACTCTTGCTAAGCATTTCGATATATTTTAGTTTCTCGATTCATATTGTGCGCCATGTTCGATGGAACTTTCGGTTGTCAAGTTATTTGTATATGCCCATATAAGGTAGTGTTTACATCAATGGGCGACTACGAAGGAGAAAGCTATTTCGTCGGTATTGAAAGGGTTTTAATTTGATATCAAGTTAAAAAAACCGAACAAGCATATTTTTTTCTTCCACCATTTGGTTTTCCTTTCTTTGTCGGAATAGTTCAAGTAAAGTACATTTTCGCGCTAATTGTCAATGTTTCGTGTCCCCCCCCCCCCCCCCCCCCCCCCCGGTAGATCCACCTACGATTGATTGATTGGATATTGTTTATTTGTATATGCCCATATAAGGTAGTGTTTACATCAATGGGCGACTACGAAGGAGAAAGCTATTTCGTCGGTATTGAAAGGGTTTTAATTTGATATCAAGTTAAAAAAAAACGAACAACAAGCATATTTCACTCATATGGAGACGTCACCACTGTCAGCGAAGGGCTACAAAATATAGGCCTATGCTCGGCGCTTATGGCCATTGAGCAGGGAGGGATCTTTATCGTGCCACACCTACTGTCACACGGGACCTCGGTTTTTGCGGTCTCATCCGAAGGACCGCCCCATTATATACGAGATCTTGCGATAACAAACGAAGAATTTTGCATGTTGTAGATCTACATGATATTAAATGAAAAACACCTCTATTCTTTATTAGACATGCCCAAGTGCAAAATTGATCTCAACATTGGAAACAAATACACGGAGCTTATTACAAGTTATTCATAAATTTATTTGGCATCATTACAAAGATCCTATGGAATTGTAGCTCTCTCCCGAAAACGTCAGAATAAAAAATCGGAGAGGGCTACATTATTGCAGCTAGCTTGATTCGTGACAGGGAATGTTAGGTTTGTTATTGACGGTCTACAGAAATTTGTCGGGTTGTTAAAGTCTACAGAAGGCAAGGGGAAGCAACCAGGCTTTTTGTAGACCGTCAATAACAAACCTAATGGTGTTTTGCTTTGTCGATGACCATATTGAATACGTTTTATAGGAATGAATAAAAAACACACCCCAGACGCCATGTTACCGTCTAATTTTATCCAATGACAGGGCGTTATTCTAGACAAATTAATATGGAAACAGAAACTCCGAACAAACGGATAAAAACACCTTCAAATAACAATCTTTCTTTCCAACAAATACTGTTATTGGCAAAATTATTGCTGGGCTAAAACGGAATTGCAGTATATTTTTATCTTTTAATCTTAGTGTTATAATATCTGATTTCGTGGATTGAACTAATGAAAGTTTCTGCGGTATATATATGCCTTGGTATTAAATCGCTTGATTCATTTTGTCAAAACTCTTAACATCAATTCATGAAAATGATAAACTTTGCTAATAAATACAATCGAGTTGTCTGGACAGAAGTTCTTTAATCCTTGTAGGATACACAATTGGAACTGTAAAGTTGTCAGCGTAGAGCCAAGCCAAGGTTACATGCTCTTCTGCAATATTCCTTCGGTCGCTGATTTCAATTTGTTTTGACATGTCTGCTAAATGATGTATAGCTTACACTGATCATCAATCAAAGCCTCATTTGCGCACACACTCCTCAGTCTGACAAGTGAATGATGCTGAGGGTCACCGCTACATTGATTATCGTAATCCTCAGCGGAGGATCCAGGCCGTTTTGGTTTGAATTCATTCTCAGATCTATTAATCCTCATGCTAGTATATATAGACTGCAAGCGTTACAAAGGGTGTGTTTTTCTGAGATTGGCGTACTTGTATTTGATCATTTAGATGTGTCTATAATGGGCTGATTGATAGTAAATATTTCGTCCTCTTCAGTCTTTTCATTTGGGACTACCATATCACATAGTCCATGTTGGTCATCACCAAATCAATGTCATTCCTTTTCAACAATTCGTCACATACACAGTACAGTGAGTAAGTTAAGTAGCAAATTTTGGTCTCTCCAACCCATCATAGTTGTTTATAGGTGCATGGATTAGACAAAGTATAAACCTCAACAGCAGGTGCTCGTGTGACAGAACATCCATGCCAGTCTAGAATTATAATATGTTTAATTTATACTACTACATGTGTTTAGTGTTTTTGATTTCATGATAAATGATATCAGCTTAATATGTGCAATAAATACACAAACAACTTTCCATAGTTGGTATTAAACAACTTTAACATTTGGCCAGCTATGGTGGCTGGGGACAGTTTCTTTGGTTCTGAAACATGTGGGTAGGGGGTATACATCAAAGTCAGATTATGACAGACTAATGAAAAATCATATTTCCCTTTTATGTCAATACTTGTATTTCATATTGGTGTAGTTAATAAATTATGACCCTAAATTACATGTAATCTATAAATACTGGTGCTGGTGCACAAAACATGCTCTGAGCAGGTTCCCCCTTTTTGCTTTGATTTTCTCTCATTTGGGCTAATTCGCACCACCCCCACACCATCACAGTACCAAACATGGGGATTTAAACACTATGCACAATCAAGAACCCTATCTGCCCTTCTCAAAAATCTACCTTTCATATGGGGCCATCCACCTTCCCTTTGAGCTACAGACCTTTTGCTGGACCCTGCATGTTTTCACCGGAATTTCTACAGCAACTGCCAACGTGTCTTAGTTTCGTATTTGCACCCATTTATATGCTAGGAATCATGGTGACACCTACATGTTGTATATCAACATTTTTATTAAGCACTCAGCTACATTTGACATGCATCCTAAAATTATTGTATACATTTTTACGCATGTAATATCACTTCAAATATGGGGTATTTCCATTTAAAAAAAAAAAAAAGTTGACCGGGCCTATAGTGCCAAACTGTCCCCTACTACCTATAGCTTAGGTTGGTTACGGATTGTTTTTCGTGGTTCATCGGTTAGTTTCTTAATTATTGGTCACATGACAGTTCTTGGTCAGTGTAAGATTAAGTTTGAATTTAGAAATTAAATTGGGCAGTTGTGTTGTACTTTAGTTCAAAAATTTGGACATTTGCCATTTGGACTTACAGACTACAATCTACTAATCAGATCAGTTACTAATTATGTTAAGGATTGTGTGCATAGAGTGAGTAAGAGTAATATGATTATTTTATTTTTATTTATTTCATAATGAGTGTATTGCTTCAGAAATCTGAGTAGTATATATGTTTGTATTAATTAATAGATATACACCAGACCTACATGTTACTATAGATCCATCCGAATTCTAATACCACATATTTGGTAAAAGTGTGTTATGTATTGTTTAGGTGGTGTTTGATATGTTTGTCTTGCCATTATATGTTCTGGACAGGTTCTTAGTTTTAAATGTAGTATAAGTAAGATTTGATTATTCATAATTCTATATTTAATGATGTGATCTGATTAAGAAAAGACCATTCTATTTATGTAATTGATGGAACTTAATATCGAATTATTTCTTTGTCATGTCTGTCCGTGATTTTATGTCGTGTGTCATATGTAATGTTTGTTATTACTTGTTGTAGAATCTTTTGGATGATGTTATTCTGATTGATTGTGCTATTAATAAACTTTGTGACCGATATGTTTGCCTTAGTTATCACCCTATTACACTCGTTTTGGAATTCAAAATCTTTGAAAAAATACACACAGATTTTGAACACTGTATTGGAAATGATTGGAATATGGAATAGTAATAATAGCACCGTGACATTCAAGACGATGAATTTCATGACAAATTTTGAATTCCAATTTAATAAATGTAATTAAATTTATTTAGTTACATTGGTAATTTTCTCTATAGCTTGCAATTATTATTACATTGGTTTTAACCAATGAAATTAATTACTCCCAATTACTTTGAAGAATATTATTAAATACTGTACATTTTTCATTTCAAACGTCTTGTAAGACTTGACCGCGAAGCCTGCTTTGATTCATCTTCAAGATTTTTGAGGAATTCTACTGATAATTCCAGATGCATTTCCTGGGACTTAAGGAATGAATATATTATCTTTTCGTTGGATGGAGGTATTCCACGAAAAATAAAAGACGGGAAACTGCATCATTGCGCGTAGCGTAGCGCATGATGCAAAGTTTTCCGTCTTTTTTTTCGTGGAATACCTCCATCCAACGAAAAGATAATACATTTAAATATGTAAAGCATTGAGTTTGAATGATGAAACATTATAGGATTTGAGTTGAATTAACGAGTTATTCTTGGACTACATTCTATGTCATTTCGAGATGGGCGTAGTAATTTGTGAATAAACCCCACCTAAATCCGTTAGGTCTAATGCCGACTTCCACGAACTGTTGTTTACTGTTGAGCAAACGGGTTTCTTGTAGACTGAAGAATGCAGTTTTGAAAGGATGAGTTAGAGATAAGTCCTGTTGCTGGAATTTTGTTGAGTGGAACTAGTATTAAGTGCAAAGTTCGATGTCGGTACTAACGGAAAGCGTGGGACACGTGCATAATTGCCAGGTAGGGTTCTCTTGAGGGTTGTCACGGCTTCCAGGTGGACAATCGAATGTTACAGAGGGGTTTTCAAGTTTTATCAGTGAATTTCTAAGGCGTCACAGCTGTTGTAACGTCGTACGGAAGACTCGTTTCGGTGCCCACCCATAAACATATTATGCGGGAGTTCGAAACCATAGTCGTTAAGGGCTACGATATTGCAGTATCTCAAGGCAGTGTGCGATGTATCTGGTATTTGGGTTCGTGACATGAAGGAAGTTGTCGCAAGGTGCAAACTGGACTATTGTCATCCCCGGTTGAATACATTAATTTAACTCTCAGCCCGGAATTGCAGAAGCAGACGTGTTGTTATGTCGGGGGGGGGGGGGGGGGGGTCCTCAAATAACCATGTTTATTTCATTTTGCATAATTAATTATTATTCATATTTGATATTTATTTGTTTTTGTTTAATAAATTTATATACATTGATAGAATTGTTAAGTTTTCCTTTTCAGGATTCCCTAACCTATATATAAATATGAAGCATCCAGAGGAAGCTCCAACATTCCAATAGAAAGTAGTTCCAGCCATTTATTTTATTTTTCGTTGGAATACGATATTCCAATGATTTTCAACCAATGAAAAGGCGTGTAAACATGTAAAATTAAATGATATGAAATTCACCCAGTACATTTTTAAAGTCATATTTAGATCTAATTTTTTTTACCTGTGCTTTTGTTCTCAAGTATGAGAGGGGTTCACCCGAACAAAATTAGACCTTCACCTATAGCACAAGACGCTCTGGTCATGCTGCTTCAAGTATATAGACATAATGAGACATCTTTATGATTATTGCATAAGCACACCATAACAAGCAGTGAAACAATCTAACACCATTATTATTAGACACTTTTAAGTTTGAATAAAGAATGTAATGGACAATTCTTGACTTGTTTGTAATGTATTTAAATACTCGTAGCGGGTGTGACCTGTCAACAGGGGATGCTTACTGACCCCACTTAATTCTGATGTGTCCAAGTGCCCGTGTTTGCCCTATTTTACATTTTGTATTGTTTGCAGAATTTATGACATCGATCTTCACAATTTTTATGTCCCTGGAAATCAAAGATTCTGGGACATAGTTTTTGGCCTCTCTGTCTGTCTGTGTCAAAAAACATTAACCTTGGTAATATCTTTTACACCATAAAAGGTAGAGCTTTCATATCTGGTATGTGTGGTTTTTTTTGTGGCAAGACGTTTTCATTGAAACCAAAGTCTTTGACCTTGTGACCTTAACATTGACCTTTGACCTGGTTCCACTTAATTTGTGGTAAGGCCAATTCAACTTAATTAGTAGATTATCATCCAGGGTCAGCAAAAAGTATGGGGCGGGTGGGAGGATTTTATTTTTGAATTTTTATTTTCTGAGAAAAATATTAAAGACACGATTTTTTTTTTCAACAGATGCGCATCATTTAATGCCAGGTAGATATCAATCTATGCTATTTTCACAGACGAATTCTAGGTTAAGCTTTAATTTCAAACAGAAATATACCTAACTTCTTCAAGATTTACGCCTGTAAGAACGCGAGAAATTAAGAAAACCATATAGATCTATTTCTCACGTTGCTATACCGGAAATGTAAACAAGAAGTGTAAATATCGGAGTCGGACATGAAAATATTCCGGAAATCGCAAGTTTCGCAAAATTTGAGGGGGGGGGGGTGGGGGGTGGGGGGATGATAATCTATCAATTAAGTTGAATTGGCCTAATCCGGGGCATTATTGTTTGTTCATTCATCTAATTGAAATTGAATGATTTCTTTAGTCTACTCACATTGTTGGTAGTACAAGTTTATATATAGCGAGCATGCGAGAAGATCTAACATGTGATTTTAATTAGATTGCATTTACGGAGGACAGATCATGCTCATATTACGAAGTTAATCGTGTCGTGTATTATTACAAAGATAATTGCGAGATTACTATATCGAATGCGTGATACGGAACCACGGCAACAGAAATTGATTTTCCATTTATATTTTGAATATGAAGCACAAAGGAACGATGTAATAGCCATTTCGACATCTTATCTTTGCCTCTTAAATCAAAGCACGATACTGAATAGTATAACCGTATCTCATAAAACAGTTCTCTGCATGGATGGCGTGTTTGTACAAAAGTAAAGCAATCTATCACTTTAAATTCTTTCCAGATCCGGGTTTTTAAAATGTTCATTAATTGAATGTCTAAGTTTTTCGCTTCCAATGAAAGGTGGATGATATGTACAGCAATAATTTGAAATCGAAAACTTTCAAATTTACTTTATTTAGTAAAAAGAAATGCAGTTTTAGTAGAAAGCAATATGAGAAAAATTTAAAACCCCTGCTGGTCTCCAACACGCGATCTAATTATCAACAGTTCAGCAGTCGACGTGCTAACCGAAATTTTTTTAAAATGTATAGACAAATATTGCTGATATTTATATTTTCATCCATGTTTTAAAAGAAATTCAGTCATTACGACGATATAGAGTACCTCCTTAACGTATGTTAAATTGGAAGATCGTGCTTTTATCGAGAATATAATCGTTGAAACAGCATATGAGCATCAGTAACGAAGCATTAGTAAATGTGAATGTTAGATATGATGGGAAATCGTGTTTCCTGCAGTGTTGATAATTAAACAGCACATTGTAGCGCGTCTGCTGTATCATATAAGTTCAAACTTTATTTTACGAGAATTAACAAATAAGTTCTTCAACTTTTATCAATGCTTCTCGTCGGCTCGGATTTTCGCATGAAGGGGTCATTGTAACCTATATGAGTAGTAGTTTTTTTTTTCCAGGATTACAAGCAGTCTTATAGCTGTATATTACTGGCATTAACTTATTAAACCGAATGTACAGTCATCAAAAGGCCATACCAAATGAATTCTCTGTTAAGAGTAAGCGGGCGGCTAGGCTTCCGCACGGTCAAAGAAAAAAAAAATCCAAAATATTTTCATCGACCTAGTATCTTTTACTACGTGCACAAATCTATTAAACGCTTAATAGAAAACATTAACTAAAGCAAGCTGATAGTGTCAACTTAAACATTGATTACCAAAAGCATGCTGGACTCTTGGGGATTGCGGGTAAGAAATTGGGCGGGTTTCACGGAATCATCCCTTAGTCAGTTTGACGATACAACAGAAAATATGATTTTTATATCGTGAACTATTCCTAAGTACCCTAACAATGAATGGACCTTAGTTTGCATTTTATAACTGAATTGATTCTAACAGAGCACATCACTTGATCTTGTAAGTCTCTGATCTTATGTTTGCTATAGCAAATGTCTGTTCTACAACAGATCAATGAAGACATGTCATGAGTCAAACTAAATTTCCAAAATTGCAGCTTTAAATTATTTATGAAGTAATATTCCATTACCACCTACATGTGGTATTTATATATCTCAACTGATTCAATACGCAAAAGCTTGTTCCGCTTATGGTCAGTATTTAAATAGAAATAGGCTACTGTCAAACAAGTTGATGGTGCAGGGGTTCCAACAGTCTCGTTTAATGTCAGCATTTCGCGAATTCTGTGGTCGTTATAATGATCTAGTTTGCCAATACAACATATCATTGGGTCAAATGCTGTCTGGCGTGTTTTATACCGATTGTTAGGCTGTCCTTGGCACACTGATTTTGACTACGGATAACTTCGTTTACCTGATCAAGATATAGGGCTCACGGCGGGTGTGACCGGTCGACAGGGAATGCTTACTCCTGCTAGACACCTGATCCCACCTCTGGTATATCCAGAGGTCCGTGTTTGCCCAACTCTGTATTTTATATTACTTATAAGAGTTATGAAATTAACGTAGTTCCTCACTCCTGTGACGTCATATGATTTTGCAAAGTCAATGATTTAATGACTGGAACATAAATTTTGTTGGAGTCTTTTTCAATAGTTATTGTAAAAAATCCTGTTAGCCATAACATATTTCAAAAGTCTTAGTTATATTTGAATAGTCAATGATATGGTTCAAAATATTGAATCTAAGGACAATAACTCTGTTTTCATTAAATTATTTATCAAGTCCATTATGTGATAGATTTCCTTTATTTTTCACAAACATTTTACGAAGGTGATAAGGAATCATTAGCTGTGTCCTTTCATGCAATTACATGAAATTTTAATCCACAAGTGATTTTGAATAGCTCAACTGTATGGTGCCAGGTCTCAATTTTTTTTTATGGGGGTGTACATATTCTGGAAGCTATAGATTTGAAATTATTTAGGAAAGGTATGGATTTTTTTTTTCATAAATAACTATAACAGATGTACATCTACTAATATAAACAGAAAAAATGATATGTAAACCATGCTATAAGAAAAATGTGTCCACATTTGTTTGTTTTTTAACATTTTGGAAGTAACGCTAATTCAATAATTTTGCACATATTATTCTAAAACTTGATGAACATATTGAAAATGACATGTGTTTTAGTTATTGACATGTTTCCTGATAAATAAATGCAATTCAAAAAATATTTTGTTGTTTTTGTTTTAAAATAACAGCAAATAACTGTTTCCAATGAATTTCATAAAAATCTACATAGGGGTACATGACTTCAGTAGTGCCTGTAATGAAAATTAATATGGAAAACCTTAACTGTTTTGCCTTTTATCATTACTCTGAATGTTAATTTATTGATTCCAAACACAAAACTGATAGCTAAACCCCAAAAATCCAGGACTAAGGACCCACCTTAATCACTGTTCGTTATCTTCACCTTTCATACATGTCGATAAATTCACAGGATGACGTCAGTTATGTGATTCTTTTTTACTGATATGATGGTATTTTGGTATACAAACAAAATATTGAATATAAAGGGGAAATATGCGTTTAATTTGTTTTGTTTGGCTTGTTCATAGCTGTAAAATATTTTTCCATCTCTCTCTTTCTGATATGTAGCATGGGCTTTGCATTGACACTTAACAGGAAACAAATTGATGCGGCCTTATTTGTTTGAAAAAATCCATAAAATAGTTTTTATATTGCTATTGATCGTTCTTCGCTTGTGTCACGGAGGGAATTACGGTTTGACGGAGATCAATTCCGTGTTGTTTCCGTGAACTTAAGTTTTAATCAGTTCCTAAGGGAAAATCGAATAGTGCTTGCGTCACAGGCTCGTCAAATTCTGTAGACTTTGTATCTTTAATGAGAAATGGTACCAACCGTTTCTAATACACCCACTTCCTCTTAGAGAATACTCACGGTAGTTTCTGTTAAATTTGCAAAAAGGTATCTCACGAGTTTAAAAGTGAAAAATGACCATCAATAACTTTGATTTACACGTTCCAAATATCGGTGCATAAAGGCAATGATATAGCACTAGATGCCAACAACACGCTATACCTTAAAATGTAGAATCATCAAAGTAGATACAATGTCAATGCAAAATATGTATATACAGTTTTACAATACAACCAAATGAATGAATTTGACCCGACAGCATTTCCATGAATAACACTGAAAACTGTTTTTCACAAGCCACACAGAACAATGTTTTAAAATTTTCTTGACAATTGTGTATGTAACATTGCAAATCCCGATAAACATAATTATATTTTTGCATGCGCAAGCTGACTCCCCCTCCTCTCCCATGTGTACGGTCACGTGATAATCTGTTACGTAAAGTTCCAATCTATAAAGGTTGAATTATCAAGCTAAAGTTTTTTCGCATAGCATCCGGTGAATCCAGATTAATATAAACGTACACTTGTGCATGTTTCCCCGTAACATTCGGTTTAACCTCTGCATGAACCTCAGGGTCCACGCATTCAGAGTAAAAATCAACTCGTATAGGGTAAAATGTTTATGCACTGTGAATAAATTTGAAAACAGCATTGAGTAAAATAAACAATGTGGACCAATTCATCAAAGAAGGATTAGCATCCTAAAAGTAAAACAATCATCAGTTACACACGGATTGATCAAATATCGGACAGAATGGTGGAAAAGTGAAGATAATGAACAGTGATCAATCTCATAATTCATGTGAAATACAGCATTAAGAGTAAGGCAAACACGAACCCCTGAACACACCAAGGATGAGATCAGGTGCCTAATAGTAAGCATCCCCTGTTGACCGGTCACACCAGCCATGAGCACTATATCTTGATCAATTAAACAGAGTAATTCGTAATCAAAATTATTATGTAAAGAACTGCCTAACAATTGATATGAAACACACCCGACAGCATTCGACCAAATGACAGGCTGTAATTGTAAATTAGATCGTTATAACGACCATATAATTTGCAAATTGCTGACTTTAAATGAGACTGAAAAAACTTCTGTAGCATCAATTTATTTGTCAGTAGCCCGCCTCGATTTAAAAACTGATGATACACAGAACATGTTCTCGTGTATCGAATCAGTTGAGAGACACATAATTCGGGCGATAATGGAATATTGCTACAAAATATGGGAAGTTGACAATGGAGAAGCTGAAGTCATCCCGCTTGTCATAAAGTTGAGATAAAACAGAGAGAATCACAAAATATAAATTATGAAATGATTTTGTCTGATAATGGCCAAAGTCGACTGGTGGACTTTTCTACCTTAAAGGGGATTGAAAAATCAGTATGTAATCAAGTGAAGTAACATGTTAAACTGGTAACCGTAGATGTATGGCAAATAAAATGGATTTATTGATACCATGAAGGTCGAATGAGTTTAGTCTGTATATCCAGAATTTTTCCTTGTGCTTTTTTTGGTACATGTATCAGATCAACTCGGTCATGGTCATTAACCACTATTGTCATGTCCTTCCATCGGTGATTACCCCCATTGAAATATGTAGCTACTTGCAAATCTTCCTTGCTGTTGATAGAGGACTGGTAATTGCTGACCAGTTTGTGGAGGTCTATTGTTTCTACTACATATTAATGATAAAAAGTTTCCAAATATTTTGTATGCATCATAGCAGAATTATTAAATTAAGAATATAGGAAAAATCTGTTGAATATATATATATATATATATATATATATATATATATATATATATATATATATACATACAAAGTACTAAAATGACCAACGACACGAACAACCAGATTGTCAAATTTTCGGAACGACCCGTCCCTTCTTCAGGACAAACGAAAAGAATTACATTATGTGGCCAATATCAACAGAGAATAAAAAAAAAACTACATATAAATACATCTAGCACTACAACTACACTAATCTACAAACGTTTTAACATTGATTGGCAAGCCTAAAAACAATATATACATATCTATATATATATATATATATATATATATATATATATATATAAACCAACAACTGCATATACCTCATCAATTGTAAACAATGTGGACAACAATATGTTGGGGAAACTACAAACATCAGACTTAGGACCAACAACCACCGATCAACCATCAAAACCAAACGCGTGACCGAACCCGTAGGGGAACATTTCAACAAAGAAGGTCACATTTGGCAAGACATGCAAGTGGTTGTTATTGATCATAACCCATTATGGACCGATGCAGAGAGAAAGAGCACGGAAAAATCCTGGATGCACCGTTTGAAATCATTCCGTCCAGGTGGAATGAATAATTGGAATGATTTCACGCGCATGAATCCAGGATAAATCCTTAGTTAAAATCAGTTTCCATAGCCTAATCGCCAAAATTCACCCGATAAGATATCTTATTTTGTTTGATTAATATAAATACAATTCGTTTCCCCGGTTTCAAGGCTCTGACCTTGAGTTCCTTTATTTAACCTTGAGTTCCTTGTTTAGCCATAGCGAGGATTCCCAGGATTGCGATTGTTGTTTGACCTTCAATACTTCCTAATTATGTTAGAACATCATAAGAAATCATTACAATTATGAAATTTTATAGCTCTTTCTCTCTCTCTCTCCCTCTCATTTTTAAAATTTTAAAATAAAAAAAAGGGGGATGATAATAAGGGAAAAAATGTATTGACCTTGAAGACTAGTATTTTATTAATATATCATCTTCAGACCTCTAAACTATGGTAAAACATTATTCTAAATCAACATAAATTCAGATTCGCATAGCTCTTTATGTTGGGATATCAGAATTTCTAGAATGCGGCTTCAATTTGTCTGACCTTGAAAAATATATTACCTTGAAAAATAAAAATATTATTGAATCTTTTTCCTTAGACTTCTCTCCCATTCACCTATTCGATTGTTGATTTTAATGCTAGATCAGTGTCCTTTGATTGACTTTGTTTGTTGTTTAATCGTGTTCTTCTGGCAATCATTATTTTTCGCTGTTCACCATATCCGAATCATCAATGGTACGGACTACCTAATATTGTTTTGAACTTAATCACTCCATATCATTATCTTCCCACCATTTTATTCCATAATCACATTGTTTTGTAAGATTTCCCTCTAAATTTTTCTGATTTTTGTAATTTTTCAAGAATAATTTTATTTTCATCCCGACCCGACCATGGTACAAACTCTCTAAACCATAGTCAGTAAACACGCTTTACAACGTAACCACCACCATTTTTATCACTCAGTACAATAGTGTATCACTCTTCTCACCAATGTAGTTTATCGATACTTGTCGTTTTTGTGTGTTATTTGTTTATGTAATTTATGTCTCTTGATAAAGACGCGGGTTGCGTCGAAAATTTGAGTTTTAAATAACCAACAGTGTCGTGGCCTTTTCAGTGCTTTTATAAATTTCTTTACTGGCCTTGTATCTTCTCAGATCCGACACTTTAAGAAAGTAGGGTGTTGTTGGGTTTTTGTGCTTTTTTATATATATATATATATATATGTGTGTGTGTGTGTGTGTGTGTGTTTGTAAGCCCTGTCAATTGAACCAGTGAATAAGAAGGCACACGTGTAAATCAACACGGGGTCGGTCAAAGGAACACGAAAATGGTGGTGTTCAGTTGGATTTTTATAAAAATCAGCATAAAATCATTAAATAGTTCATCTACCATCAAAATCCTGAAGTGTTTACTTAACAGGATTTATGAGATGTGTGTAACAGGTGTGTAAAGATTTAGCACTCGTCCATCTTTTTTCCTTGCGAGCATGGCTTACACACTTTCGAAGTGCGCATGCTCTGTTTTGAATGACGTAATTTGTGATGTCATCATAATGGAGTTTTCCAGGGAAAGAAGGTGGCCCATCTGAGGTAAGTAAACACGGTTGAAAGAAAATTTTGCATATTAACAATGAGTTTTTTATTAGATAGACTGATTAAATGGTGTTTCATACCGATCGTGTTATGTACAAGCGACAGAGTACCCGAGTTACTGAACATTCCGATGATGAAAGTGATATATCTAGTACGTGAACTGTTTGGGTTTTTTTCTAAAATTTAATCTTTGCAGTTAATGTACTCTGTATACTAAAAATTCATATTGATTTTGGATAGAATTTCACATTTAAAAACAAATAGATATGCGCCAAGTCCTTAGGAATCAACCCCACCCCCACCCCTCCACACGGGACTTTTTTTTGGATGATTGGACCGTATCCCCCTTTTCATCTGTCTCCCTACTTTGAAGTTTTTTTCCCAACGCCATGACATAAATAGATAAATAAATAAAATGCAAAAATAAAAACGAAAGATATATATGTATTCGGATTGGCATGTTCCACTTTGTCCGGGTTGAAATCCCCGAGGATGCAAATGTACATTACGCCGCACTGTTTGCAGTACGTACATGGTACAGGTGTACCGCATAGGTATGTAGCTACTAAGACTATAAACCAAACAGAATATCATATGTAAAACTATTACTCTGAATGCATTTGACTTGTTTACAATGTAGCCTGTCGGGGTGTGGTGCGTGTCACACGCGTTGTTTACACGTGCACTTTAGGTGGCAGTGGAGGAAATTCGAACCATGTATGGATTATTGTCTCCTGATAACTTTGGCAGTTAACTTTTGATTTCAATCTACTTTTTAAGAATAATATAACCCTCGCTAATCATTGCCAACCTGCATTTCGATCTTGGCAGAATGATCTTCAGCTACAATTCAAAATTAAGGGGTGATGTTGTGTACTGAGTTTTTCTTGATTGTTTACATCTGTGACTGTTTATGTGATGTATCAACTGATCAAGCTGTACAGTGTCATGACATATAGTGGCATAGCTTCCATTTATGTACTTGCGCATCATTTTGTCAAAAGAAGAAAATTCTAAAATGATAATTAAGATTTTTAACATGTATATGAATATACATGTATGTGTATGTTTGATTTTAGTATAATACCTGTAGAGAATATTTCAGTAGTATGAAGTGCCACACATTTAGACGCATGCATGTGGTGTTTAAAGGTCTCATCTGAAAGACCAGCAACTTTCTCTTTTGAATGCTAAATATGATGATGGAGCATTCACCTCACTACCTACATTTTCACCCTAAATAAAGTACAAGCATGGCTCGAAACCATGATTTCTTGATCCTGTTACCAGTCTTCACGAAAAACTTTGTAAAGTACAGGCCCTTCGGGCCTCCCAGTATAATAATTGTGCAAGCCCGAACAATATTTTGCAGGCCCAAAATGTTTATTTTCTAATTTGATCTCTTGTTATTTGCTGATTCTACTCTATAGACACATGCACAGTTCTTTTACTGTAGGAAAATACAGGTCAAGATGATCATAGTTAAAGAACAACTGACATTAAAAGGATTATATTATTTTTCAACATATTAATCCAGTATATACGAAAGTTTTTGGACCACACAGGACATTCGGTCCAGTGTAATCAATGAACACACCGGACCGAACCAAATTTTGTCAGACCGAAAAACCTAATGTAAAAAAGTGAAACACGTGAAAATGCAAAACCAAGTGAATCTTATTTATTATACTAGTTATACTATTCCAGGAATCCTTCCCGTATAATACTTTAGACAGTCCATGCGGTTTTAATCAATTCATTTACATATTTGGATGTGTGCTATTTTTTTTACTTATAACAAACTCCGCATCAAGATAGTAAAGCTCAAAACCGGACATTGAGACATCTGACATTCCGGTCCGGTGTAAAAAATGATGCATCGGACCTGAGGCACTGCATATCGGTCAGGTCCGACGGTCCGATGTCTTTCGCATAGACTGATTAATCTCGCAGATACATCAGCAGCTCATGTTCAACTCTGTTTTGTATACACCACGTACAAAACATTTTTTAAATGTTAGCCAAGGCCTACCCTCGCAGTGTTCGAAATTGGTTTAAAACTTGGTATAGACCACAGGTCTATGCCAAAATAAGATGACTTAGACCTCATCGAATTGGCATAGACCACAACATTGAAAAAATAATAACACAAATTTAAAACATTTTCATTTACTTCTAATATACTTAGAAAGTGTATTTTCTTTCCATTTCTGTAATATCATCCTTTCCTCATAATGTTTATCAGACGTCGACTGACCATGCAAGGCCCTCTTGGATAACTTTATTGCTTTAAATCTAGAAAATTGGCATAGACAATTTGGTCTATCTCAATTACAGTTGGCATAGACCAGTGCCATTTGACATATACTCGGTCTATGGTTAATTTTTAACACTGCCCTCGGTCCAATGGGGCATGAATTTTCGTTTTTTTCTCCTCGTACGACAGTTTTTTTGGGGTTTTTTTATCAGATGGTTGTGATTGTGAAATACGCTTGGGTGGTTTTGAATTTCCCGGACGAGCCCCCTCCCTATACTTCAGAAAAGGCAGCATGGTTGATAATTTTTCTATGCGAAATTTGACTACTAAGTCATGACATTTAGTCTGAGTCAATCTCACGCTTTATTTGTAATATATACAGAACATATAAGAAAACATTTACAGGCCCATCGGACTCCAGGGTTTAATATTTTAAGAAGCCCGATCCCGATTTTACTGGCCTCGGGCATCAGCCACTGGTTAATGTCGAAGACTGTGTTACCACTGAGCTACCATGACCAATTTTTATACGCCCGTCTTAAGACGGGACGTATTATGGTATGGCGTGTCTGTCCGTCCGTCTGTTAGCTTTTTCGTGTCCGACTCGTAACTTAAATACTACAAGGCCTAGAATCATCAAACTTTGTCTGTAGATACATCTTGGGTAGAAGGTGTGTCGCACATTAAGACCAGGTCACTGTGACTTTTCATTAAGAAGATATGGCCATATATGGCAAAAACTTGTCCGGCTCATAACTTGAAAACTATTAGACCTAGAATCACCAAAATTGGTCAACTAATGCATCTTAGGTAGAAGGTGTGTCGCATGCTACTTTAAGGTCACTGTGACATTTAATTAAGGTGATATAAAAAAAAAAATGTTTTAATGGGTACTATCTATACTGTTAACAATATGTGACGGGCGTATCATGTGCCATGGCGGTGCACTTTATTTAACATGAATTCATAGCTAAAAAAAAATTATTACTAATTTTTTGGTTAATTCCATAAATATATTATTCCGCTCTCTAGACACAATTCTGGGTTACCCCCCTGCCTTTGGGGGTATAAGCACCTCATTTCTTTCAGAATGGCACAATGTCAGGAGAGCTTTTGTTATTTGTTATACTCTTAATGTTGATGGCATGCATCTATGAACAACAGGATAATTTTTTAGATTATTATTTCTGATATCATATTTGTAAATTGTTTATGAGGGGTTGTTAAAAGTTTGTGGACAAAAGGACGCACTTATTAAAAATTCAGAGTTATCGTAAGTGAAAAATATAGGAGATGTGTAACAAGATTGTATATTTGAAGATTTTAATTTTAATTAATTTTTGTAAGTATTGATTTCAGATACATGTATGACATTGCATGCTTGGTGGGGTGGGGGGGGGCTACAGTTAGATAATATTCTGGTCAGCACATTCGATAAACTACATGGAATTCATTAAATCACTTCTTTTTCTTTCAGTGGTCTTCAACTTTTAATCTCCAAGAAGGAAATGTAATTAAAAGATGAATAAAGTATCCCTAAGAATACCAGAAGAAAGGCTATGTGTTGAGAAAAACAGCCCTTCCTCAGTACCTCAGAACTAGATGATAGCCCTTAATTGTTACTTTATGCTGAATATGACACAGTATAGAAGATCTGATCATGAAGAAGTAACACCATTGATACACTTGCCAACTGCCAAAATTACTTTCTGATAGTATGACGAGATTAGAAGATATCATGGTGTAGTCATGACACAAACTGCAAATCAAAGAATTAATTGTCTTCCCCAGAGGATGAACAGAGCACGATGGCTTCACATGGATAACATTTCCTTTCGAGTTTTGAAATTAGTAAGTATACAAAATATTTTAGGCCACATAGGGCCAAAAAAAAAATGTTTGTTTTAGGTCGCCTCTCATTTTTAAAAAAAGGGTTGGTAGGTAGGTTTATTTTATTTTTTTTAAAATATTTTTTTTTATAAAAATAAATAAGTGCCTTCGAATCAATGAAAATTTTATAGTTAAAGTTGTAATATAATGTGTTTAACAGATAAAAAATGGGTTCAGAGCACAATGTTTAATTTACAAAATACACAGTATGTGATGGAGTTTTAATATTACAATTATAGATGTCTTGGCATTTCGGGTAATAGTTCGTATATCGATGAATTGAAATCGGAAAATTGAAAAAAAATTAATAGGGTCGGTGGATATATTTAGGGTCGGGCAGACGACCTGAAACAAACACATTTTTTATTTTGGCCTAGTCATAAAATTATTTTTTAGATTTTCATCTTTGTTTGGAAATAAAAATGGGCAGGTGGTTGGAGTTTATTTTTATGCCCCCCTTTGAAAAAGAGGGGGCATATTGTTTTGCACCTGTTGGTCGGTCGGTCGGTCTGTAGACCATGTGTTGTCCGCTCAATATCTTGAGAACCATTCACTTGATGATAATGATATTTCATATGTGGGTTAGCAGGGTTTGACATTTACTTTCTTGAGCACTAGACCAGTCGGGCTACTTCAAATAATATTTACTAGACCTGACCTTACATCCACTAGCCCTGACCAACTTTCCAGAGAAAAGAAACCCTGATGGTTTCTCCATATTTAAGTACTTAATTCAAATGACAAACGTTAAGTTTAAACTAAAACGTACTTAATTGTCTCAAAAACATCTTTAGTCTTGTCATTCAATTTGGTGCTTTTATTTTCAAACTTCCCAATCTACTCCTTTTTTTTTCTCGGAACATCCTTCCTTGAGGACGAGAAGTTGAGACATTCCCGCACATGTGTCAACAACGAAAAATGGCTATTTACGATTTAATTTATTCATTTGATACAGGCAACGAAATTAAGGGGAAATACTCGCTAAATGCGAATTAAAAATTGAATTTGCGAGTAAAAAATCACAAGTGATCGCAACTTTTTGCGAGTGAAAAAACCCCAATCTTTTTCCCGGATTTCCTCGGTTTATTGGCTGTACTTTGAAGTTTACAATAATCTTGTCTTGTGCATAGAAACTCTTTACAGAATGAATATATAAGTATTGAAAAAGTAAACGTGGATCGAATAAATAACAAAGGCCAAGGTCATCTCAGTCGATGGCCTACTTCATACACACTTCAGATGTCTCAGAGACGTCTGATTTAAATAGCAAGCATATTGATCTCGTCCGTGTCTATATAAAACAACACATGACAGTGTGTCACCATTTCACGCGGTGTCCTTCTGTACTCTATAGTCAAACACTTCGAGTTCGCGGGGTTTTCTTTTCAACTAGAATTTTTTTAGATGAAATTTCCAAAAGTTTTGAACATATAGTTTAAATTGGCGCAAACAGTCTTCAAGATTTCAATCCACATGATGCTGTTAATAGGTGGTAGATCTCTGGACAGCGAGTACGCCGCACAAGTGTACCATATGACCCGCACCATGTATGTTGTCTGATAATTCATTGAATTTTAAATGAAAGAATTCGCAATCATATTTTTATTATTGCACTTTAAAGGAGATTTTAAAAGATTTTCCCAAAATTTTGATAAAGAGACATGCTTGTTTTCTTAAATTCATGTAAAACAGTAATCGATTGAAAAATGCTAGTAAAAGCTCAATTTTGCTAGTTGGAAAATAATCCACTAGCTAAAATTTGCTAGTGGTGAAAAAAGTTAATTTCGATCCCTGTGATAGACACTTTCTTATATTCAATTAAAATAAACTGGGGTTTTTTTCAAATGAAAATAAATTCAGTTTATATATATTTATCCGAAATATAACTTTAAACCCATTAACAAAGAGTAAATGTCGTAAAACATCACTTCCGACAGCGACTATGTATTCGAACTAAAAATAGAGATTTTGTCATCACGCGGTTCAAAATTGCTCGCAAACTCTTTACAGTTATTTTTTAAAGTTAAAAATAAGATATCTTATGGTTTAAAATAAAGTTTCTTGTTTATTTTTTCAACATGACCAGTCGGACTAGTAAATCGACATTTTACCCGACCGGACCTATCATTTAGTAGACTCGGTCGGTCGGACGTGCCTTAGTGTCAAACCCTGGTTAGTTATGAGTAGAAGAGGATCCTTATTGTTTTTCAGGTCCAAAGGTCAAGGGTCAATCTACTCTGGACATAGGAATATAATGTCCGCTCAATATCTTGAGAACCCTTTGCTTGAAAGACATCAAACTTGGCACACTGGTACATCCTAAGGAGTAGATGACCCCTATTGATTTTAAGGTCATATGGTCAAAGGTCAAGGGTCAAACTGGGCATGGGAATATACTGACCATTCAATGTCTAGAGAACCCTTTGCTTGACAGACATCAAACTTGGTACACCAGTACATCTTCAGAAGAAGATGACCCCTATTGATTTTGAGGTCACATGGTCAAAGGTCAAGGGTCAAACTGGACATAGGAATATACTGTCCGTTCAATATCTTGAGAACCCTTTGCTTGACAGACATCAAACTTGGTACACTAGTACGTCTTCAGGAGAAGATGACCCCTATTGATTTTGAGGTCACGTGGTCAAAGGTCAAGGGTCAACTGGACATAGGAAGATACTGTCCGTTCAATATATTGAGAACCCTTTTCTTGACAGACATCAAACTTAGTACACTGGTATGTCGTCAGGAGAAGATGACCCCTATTGATTTTGAGGTCACACGGTCAAAGGTCACACTGGACATAGGAATATATTGTCCATTCAATATCTTGAGAACCCTTTGCTTGACAGACATCAAACTTGTTACACTAGTACGTCTTCAGGAGAAGATGACCCCTATTGATTTTGAGGTCACATGGTCAAAGATCAAGGGTAAACTGGACATAGGAATATAATGTCTGCTCAGTATCTTGAGAACCCTCTTCTTGACAGACATCAAACTTGGTACACTGATACGTCTTCAGGAGAAGATGACCCCTATTGATTTTGAGGTCACATGGTCAAAGGTCAAGGGTCACACTGGACATAGGAATATATTGTCCGTTTAATATCTTGAGAACCCTTTGCCTGACAGACATCAAACTTGTTACACTGGTACATCTTCAGGAGAAGATGACCCTTAATGATTTTGAGGTCACATGAGCAAAGGTCAAGGGTCAAACTGGACATAGGATTATACTGTCCGTTCAATATCTTGAGAACCCTTTGCTTGACAGACATCAAACTTGGTACACTGGTACATCTTCAGGAGAAGATGATCCCTATTGATTTTGAGGTCACATGTTTAAAGATCAAGGGTCAACCTGGACATTGGAATATACTGTCTGCTCAATATCTTCAGAACCCTTTGCTTGACAGACATCAAACTTTAAATAGTACGCTGGTGTATATTCAGGAGAAGATGACTCCTATTGATTTTGAGGTCACATGGTCAAAGGTCAAGGGTCAAACTGGACATAGTAATATACTGTCCACTCAATATCTTGATAACCCTTTTACTTGACAGACATCAAACTTAGTACACTGGTACATCTTCAGGAGAGGATGACCCATATTGATTTTGAGGTCAAAAGTCAAAAGTTGAACTGGACATAGTAATATATTGTCTCCTATATTTTAAGAATTATTTGTTTGATTGACACGTACCAAACTTGGTACACTGGTACAGCATAAGGAGTAGATGACCCCTATTGAATTTTAGGTCACATGGTCAATTCACTCTTGACATAGGAAGATATTGTCTGCTCAATATTTTGAATTGATGATAATACTATCAATTAAATGAGGTGTGTGTATAACCCTTTTCAATTTTGCACCATGGGGGGCATATGTGTTTTACAAACATCTCTTGTTTTTTTTTTTCAGAATATATATTTCACGTTCATTATTCTCACATGTTGCTGTAGAGTGTAGATTACATCATTTTTTTACATTGTTTTCTTTGGACAGAAAATTTCCATACAGCAATATTATAATTGTTGTTGAGTGATTTTGAAGTACATTTTCATGTAACACTGAAGTTGAACATTCTTTTTCCCTGTTGTCCGTCTGTCTGTAAACTTTCACATTTCTGACTTCTTCTCAAGAACCACTGGGCCAATTTCAACCTAACTTGACAAAAAGCATCCTTGGTGAAGGGCTTTCAAGTTTGTTCAAATAAAGGGCCACACCCCCTTTCAAAGGGAAGATCTAATTACAAAATTGCAAAAATAGGGTGGGGTCATTTAAAAATCTTCTTCTAAAGAACCACTGGGCCAGATGATGTGAAAGTTACATGAAAGCTTCCGAACAAGTGTAGATTGAAGTTTGTTCAAATCATGACCCCCTGGGGTAGAATAGGGCCACACTAGGTGATCAAAGTTTTACATGTACAAATATATAGGGAAAATCTTCACAAGAAGTAGGAAAATAACAAGGCCAGTAAAATACAAATTTACGTAAAGGCTTCCTGAAATAGTGCAGATTCAAGTTTGTCATAATCATGCCTCCCAGGGAAGGTTGGCCGAGGCCACAATAGGAGATCAAAGTTTTACATTCAAATAAGTATAGAGAATTTTCAAGAACCATTAGGCCAGAGCAGTTTACATTTACATGAAAGCTTCCTGACATACAGCTCTGTAGTGCAGATTCAAGTTTGTAAAAATAAAATTTCCAAAAGGTGTCGCTGCATGTGTTTGGTGTAATTTTTGTTCGTTCTGCACAAACTTGCTCACTCAGCTTGACACAGCCTAGGTAATTTACAGCTGATCATTTGATAAACACTTATTTTGTAGAAATAGAAATTATGATTTTTATCTATTTATACATTTATTGCTATTTCTATGAAGACCTTTTACTAATCACTTCTCTAAATATTTTTGCAGATTTGTCAGAATGTTATGCATCGTTATCAACAGAAAAGAACTTCATAGGTAGACCAAAGCTGACATGGGATGAGATCCTAGAACAAGACCTAGAGTTTACAGGATTGGATAGGATCAATCCACTGGGTCGCCAAGTGTGGAAGTACAAACTTCAACCTCGACAGGACAGCCAGGCCTCACCCTTGCAAAAAGATTAATTTGGCCTGGATAGTCAAAATGAGTGATGATGATTGATATCAAGGTCTGACACTGGAAGCTCAGTAAGGGTAGATGCTGGCAATGGAGCTGTTTAGCAATAAAACAAACAAGTTTAACATTAAACATATTTGTATACTTTTTTGGCTCACCTGAGCCAAAGGCTCAAGTGAGCTTTTCTGATCACCTTTGCCTGTCGTCTGTCTGTTTATAAACTTTTCACATTTTCATTTTCTTCTCCAGAGTGAACCACTGGGCCAGTTTCAATCAAACTTGGTATGCATCATCAATAGATAAAGGGTATTCAAGTTTGTTCATATAAAGGGTCATGCACCCTTCAAAAAGGAAATAATCATGGAAATGCAAAAATAGGGTGGGGTCATTTAAAAAACCTTTTCAAGAACCACTGGACCAGGAAAGTTGAATTCACACGAAAGGTTCCTGTTTTGTGCAAATCATGGTCTCTGGGGGTAGGGTGGGGTCACAATAGAGAATCAAAGTTTTACATTCATATATAGTGCATATTCAAGTTTGTAAAAAGCTCACAGGGGTAGGGTGGGGGTCACAATAGGGGATTTAAGTTTTACATGTGAAATATATACAAGGAAAATCTTTTAAAATCTTCTCCTCAAAAACTAGATGCAGAACCGTAGCTCTTTGAAAAGAGAGCTTCAGATGAACCCCTTATAAAAAAAACTTCAATTTATGGCAGAGAAAAAAAGTGCATGTTTAAGTCCCTCTATCACTGCATTCCTGCATCGCTGTCTCATGAATTTAATATTAAATAATTCCCAACATATTTTCCCACTATACTTGTTTCCAAACATACTTTCAAATATTTTCTAAACCCACATATAACCCCAAAACAGCTTCAAGTGATTTCAATTTCTTTGTTGATGTAGCCATGTTAAGTAGCCAGTCGATTTGAACCCCAGTTCATTTCCATACTCATACTCATTTTGAAACATAATGTTTGTGTGAACTAATATCCTCACAAATATTTTTAGTGAAATATTTTGGATGAAATCATCCCAGTTGGGTTAAATACTTATTATTCAAATACTGTAGGTTTGAATATTGAACTAATCTCACAGCTTTCTTAAGTTTGGTCCCCATCCCCACCAGTCTGTTTTTACGCTTAACTATTGAAATGGGGTGTAAGGGATCAGACTAGGCTTTTATAGCATTATCAATTTTCAAAAGCTTTAGAAAAATTATACAATTTTAGGTCACTTGAGTAAACTCAGATGACATATTGCTATTGATCTGCATCTGTTGTAGTCCGTCGACATTAACAATTGAACATTTTTAACTAAATTCTATAACTGAAAGATGAAGATACCGCACAGCGATCAATCTACGATTCAAATAACGGAATTCTTTTCAAATTTAGTATGAAGCACACAAATTTACATTAAACCTTCTTGACATAGTGCATATTCAAGTTTGTTAAAATCATTTCCCCGGGAGTTATGGTGTGGTAACAATAGGGGGTCAAAGTTTTATATGCTAGCTGATATAAAGGAAAATTCTTTAAAGATATCTCTTGAACTATTTAAGCTAGGGCTTTCATATCTTGTATATACAATTTTTATGGCAAAACAAATCTGACCTATTCAGTATGTCCTGAACTACATTGTGTTTAAGGTAGATCTTTCATATATATTATATATTATGAATTTCTTATGATAAAACCTTTCATCTTGTTGAGGAGCCTCTCACCTCTGGTTGGCGCGGGTTTGAATCCTGCTCGCACCGGTAATTGAGAAAGTTTCCCAGTTTACTCTCGGAAGGTCGGTGGTCTCTTCCCAGGTACATTGTATCTGGGTTCTCTCTTCCACCAATAAAAACTGGGCACCACCAGATAACTGAAAAATTGTTGAGTGTGGCGGAAAACAGTTAAAACAATCAATCATATTATGTTATTTGACCTTGTGACCCTGAACTCTGAGTTTGACATACTTTTAAGAAAGTATAACGTATTAAGTATATCCAGGACTATTTTAGATAGGGCTTTTATGTTTTGTATATTGATTACTTATGGCAAGGTCTTTCATATCATACCAAGACCTACGACTTTTTACCTTGGTCTTATCCAGAACAGCAATATCATGCTAGTCATATCTTTGTCTTATATGATTTCATTTTATGTTGTGTTCTTTAGAGCTAGGTTTGGGTCACATTATTCATGAGAATAAAGATTGATAAAATAGCATTTAAAAATCAAAACAGCAGGGCCAAGATGACTCAGGTGAGCGATGTGGCCCATGGGCCTCTTGTTGATTTTGATATTTCTACCTATATCATTTGTATGAGAAATGGAACTCCTTTTTTTCTTTTACAAATACATGTATTATCATATGGATCCATCTTTGTTGATTATTTAATCAAAGGACATATTCAATGTATTAAATGTAAATTTATGGATATGTCTGTGGTTGAATTACTTATGTATGTATGTATACATTTTTCTCGCACATGCAATTACATATATGATGTATATATATTTACTAATTGTACATGTAATATCCCCTGTTATATAATAAAATATATGACTGAGAATAAAAGACCTGCTGTTTTCATTGCTACCATGAAACATTAAAAGATTAGAATAATTCAAATATCTTAATGAATTCTATAATATATGAATTTGATATTTGTATATGATTGCCTCACTGGTGTTCAATGTGAACTTTGGTTTATTGTTTCAGTTTGCTCGATCTTTATATCAAATTAAAATTTAAGACAAATAAGGAATTATTTCCGAAATTGGTTAATATGGTACATTGTAGTAAAATAATCAAGAGTTTATTCATATGAGATAGCTAAATTTCACATGGATAACCAGTGACTGATTCTTGATTGTCAACATTTTCACCGAACAGTTCAGAAATTACCATGGTACATGTACATACTATTAGGGGATCATAAAATTCCTTAAAGAGTGACAAATTTTTAAATATCACCTTTTCAAGGAGAAAAATCCTCTTACGTATATGAATACTATGAAGAGATTAAAAGAGAGGTGGCTAGATCACTTGTATGGTGAGATTCATTTGTGGCAAGAACTGGTATGATGTCTTGAGTCAGAAAGCACTGGAATCCACTAGGAATAGTTTTAGATCTATGGAGCGCCAAAATAACAAACTCAGATATTTGAAGATATCTTTAATTATTTGAAGATATTATTAATTCATTTCATGCACGCAACATTGCAATCAAAGATCTCTTCAAATAATTAATGATATCTTCATTTGAATTGAATTATTGATATCATTATTTATTCCGCTGAATTGATGCACACAATAATTTAATTGTTGCTCTCCTCAAATGAATTATAATTTAATGATACCAACAATAGAATTAATGCATGCTACAATTCAATTGAAGAGAGCAATAATTCATTAATGCTAACATCACTTAATGTGCGCAATAAATGGATTATTGCTCTCTTCTATTGAATTAATGATATCATTAATTAAATTGATGCGTGCAATAATTATGTTAGTGAGAGAAATTATCTAATTGAGATATAATCCTAAATTAATTCGACATATCCACAACTGAATGAATGATTTCTTTAATTGAATTGTTGCTCTCTTTTTAAAAACAAAACAACGATGTGCGCATTAATTACTTATGAAATAGCCCTGTATATATAATTAAAAAGATCTATTGAATTAAAAGAGATAATCAAGTCATTCATACAGAGCTCTAAATTAATTTTTGCAAGCAATATTTCCACCACATGGATATTATTGGACTTCAATTATTTGAGCTTATGTAAAACATTAAGATTTTAAAAATCATCCTGGTGAATTTGTATTACAAAAGTCATGAGAGGACACGTCCAGTTTTTGAACAAAAACAGAAAGTAATATATTCCCTTGAATTTGGTCATCCCTGTCCTCAGTGTGTTTCAGACGTGTTTGGGGGGGGGGGGGGGGTCCAACACGTTTAGCGGATATTTAGTTGTTGGCATGTGGCGGGAGCGAAACCAGGAATTATCCAAGGGAAGGACGTAATGAGTGCCTAAAGCACGAAATCTCTAAACAAAAATATCTAAGATGAAGGAAAATCGTGATTTTTGGGGGTTTTCTATTACAATTTTGTCCTCATATTTCAAAGTGAGATGATAGTCAAAATTGACATAATTTCCATGTACATATCATAAACATGTAGATATTTTTGTAACAGTATATGAAGGAATCTGGAGCAAATCCTGATTCTGAAGTTATATAAACTGGTGTTATACACCGGATTTTCAAACAATTTATGGTTTTTGCAACGTTTGATTAAAGTTTTCTGTAAGGCCACATCTATGTAGTTACATTTACACAGAATGTTCATGAAAATGTTACCTTTTGGAGTGGAATTAAGATATCGCGTAACATTTTTTTTTTTACAAAGATATCTAATTTTTATCTATATCAAAAGTCAACAAAAAACTTAAAAGTAATACAAAAAATGTATATAATTATTAATACTTGTTTTAGATCTTTTAGGCACTGCATTATACAGAATTTTGATTTTATTTATCATACTTTTTGGTTGAATTACTACCGAGTCTGGCCCGTACAGCATGTATTGACAAACGAGGGAGTCTATAATCATAGAAGTATATATATATATATATATCAGGGAAGTCGTTGTGGCCGAGTGGACTTACGCACTGGTTTGACAATCTTGCTTGGCGGTGGGTGCCGTACGGGGCTGGGGCGAAAATTTTCAGTACCTAGTTGTGATTATTTAGTGCTTTATATATATATTATATATATATATATATATATAATGATAATTATTATAAGTTATTATTACAATTAAAGTTATCATTATGGACACTACTACCCCTCCCCCGACCGGTCGCGGTAGCTCAATGGTAGAGAGTTCGCTTCGTAACCGGGAGGTCGTGAGTTCTAGCACCGTTCATCCGCAAACCCAATTTTAAGACGTTGAAATTGGTAGTGATTGCTCCTTCGCCAAACGCTCGACATTTAGAAGTGAGAATCACGGATCTTTTAGATGTGACCTTATAAACGTAGATCCCTGGTCGTACATGTAGTAGGTGTTCGCACGATATTTCAAAGAACCCTCACTGCTACGACCTTGAACCCTATGGATACATTGGATAGGTACTCCGCTTAAAGCTGGTTACGTCTCAATATGAATAAAATATTCTCGACGGGACGTAAATTATATAAGCAATCAATCATCCAATCAATACTATCCCCCCCCCCCCTTTTTGTTGTTGTTGATTTTCTTAAGGCGATAATTTCAATGAAATGTGTGGATTCCCTGTCTATCCCATCCCAATTTCCATTTATGTAATCGTTTCACACTTTTTTGTAAGTTTTAGAGATTGGCCTTATGTATTTAGCGTGGTGAGAATGATTGTTTGGATGTTTCAAAGTGTTTGATTGCCCGTGTGTATCAGAGTGTTTAACTGGCCGCGTGTTTCAGAGTGTTCAATTGCCTGTGTGTAAAGGAAAGTGTTCAATTGACTGTGTGTAAAGGAAAGTGTTCAATTGACGGTGTGTAAAAGAAAGTGTTCAATCCCCTGTGTGTAAAGGAAAGTGTTCAATTGCCTGTGTGTAAAGGAAAGTGTTCAATTGACCGTGTGTAAAGAAAAGTGTTCAATTGCCTGTGTGTAAAGGAAAGTGTTCAATTGACAGTGTGTAAAGGAAAGTGTTCACTTGATAAGCAAAAATTCAAGGAGTGAATAAAACTATATTTCACAAATTTCGACCGCAGCAATGTCTTCTATGTTGTTTTTAGTACCAAATAGTAAATTTTCGTACTAAAATACCAATAACTGTAGAAGTGTTCAGTTGCAGGTGGGGAGTTAAGGTGTTCATTTGACACGCGTTACACGTATGTGTGTGTGTGTGTGTGTGTGTGTCTGTGTGTGTGTGTATAATATGAGATCTACTTATTTAAGTCCCCCTTTAACCAGTTCAGTTGGATCTGAGGTTCCGTTACCTCAACTCATCATGAATCACACAAGACAGTTTAGGTTTCATAAATTTATTAACAATATATCAACAATTAACTGCTTAATGGAGGAGAGGATGTAAAGACCCATACATGTGTTACAAGGGGCTGTGGACTTTGACGTTAAATTAAGAATGATAAAAAGATGAAGCCGAATACTTGTTCAAATACTTAAGAGAAAAATTTAGACCTTGATCTAATAAAAGAAAAAGAATTTATACTAACCTAGCAGAGATTAGAGGAAAATGTACAGTTCTTCAGAACTTTGCCACCTACTCACTGATCAACGAGAGCGTTCGAGTATATATACGATCGTGTAATCATACTAAACATAGAACATCTAGCCAATAGAAATGAAAGTAACAACTATAATTTAGGAACTCGATCATAACAATGGTTATTTAAAGTAAAGCAGTAGAAAATCTGTATCGATATTTGTTGATTCCATTACATTTATATGCGATTCTCAATTCTTGGTTGTAATCACTCATGAACAATACCCACTGGCAGTGCTGACACTATGCACAAAGCATATCTAATACAAAATTCAGAGACAATCAGACAGAATTCTGATGTAGACCTTTCATGTACTTATGAATGCCTTGAGTGATAACATCAATGCAGAGTTCAGTGGTGTTTATTATTGTTACTCTGAGCACAACTGAACAACTAAAGGGTTTTACAATATAGCTATTATATGATTATTTTAAACAAAATTGGATGCAGAAGGTCGCCATTTTTTGTGGAAGACCGGGGGTACCGATATACGGGAGCCAGTATTACAAGTAGCAAAAATGTCTGATTCAAAAGGTTACCATGTTCTGGACCAATAAATGTGGAACTGCCCTTCTCCCGGACTCCAGCGCCACCTGGTTTATTTATTTACTAGACTATGGCCTCTCCCAATTGTACCAGGTGAAGGTCGAACCAGCCATGAACTCCCGAGGACAATAATCACAAAGTTTAACCGATTATTATTCTGCGCCGTGAATCGAAGGCTTTAATGAGGGGCAGATCCGTGGCTCTCTATCTCACCTAATATTTTCACAGAGATCTAGAGTTACAGTTCTGCATCTAGTGCTGAAGTAGACTGTAGATATGAGCCAAGATAGAAATAAAATACCAACCAGAGCGATCTGTCCAGAAATGCTCTGTTGTAAGGGACCGGTCAATATTTATTGGGTTGGGACCGGTGCATTCCATATTACCATTTTTTTTTTCAAAAACCCTATGTCCTATCTTCTAAGAATACAAAAAATGTTGCTGACCTATATCAAATGTGTAATAAATAATGTTTCCTATCTAATAAATGAATATAGTAAATAACAATTTTACTTCATTATCAATATTACAGATCACATAATTATAATAGTCCTTGAATTTGTCTGGAACCTTTACTATTCTCTATCTTGGAAGATAGTATATACATGTAAATGATAGACTTTAGAAATTTTAAAAATAATAATATAAAAATTCATCATCTTAAAATATCTGGAGTTCTTCATAATCATCACTTAAGAATTTGTCTCTCCATTGTTATATCAGCTGAGGGATTAAAACTCCTAACAAGAGGTCCATGGGCCACGTCGCTCATTTGAGTCACCGTGATCCATATCTAGAGATTTTCCATATATATTCGCATGTAATACTTTGGTCCCTATTGAGGCTCCACCCCCACCCCCCCCGGAGGGGGGATGATTTTATCAAACTTGAATCTGCACTATATTACGAAGCTTGCATGTAAATGTAAACTTCTTTGCCCATGGGCCACATCGCTCATCCGAGTCACCTTGGTCCACATCTAGAGATTTTCCATATATATTCGCATGAAATACTTTGGTCCCTATTGTGGCTCCAACCTATATATGTAACCCCCCCCCGGGGGATGGTTTTATGAAACTTGAATCTGCACTACATGTATGTCAGGAAGCTTTCATATACATGTAAATGTAAACTTCTTTGCCCAATGGTTCTTGAGTAAAAGATTATTAAAAGATTTTCCCTATATATTAGTATGTAAAACTTTCATCCCTTACTGTGGCCCCATCCTACCCCTGCGAGCCATGCTTTTAACAAACTTGAATCTGCACTATTTCAGGAAGCTTTCATGTAAATTTAAACTTTTCTGGCCCAGTAATTCTTGAGAAGATTTTCCCTTTAGATTTCCAAGTAAAACTTTGATCCCCTGTTGTGGCCCCATCCTATCCCTGGGGGCCATGATTTTAACAAACATGAATCTGCACTATGTCAGGAAGCTTTCATGTAAATTTATATTTTCCTAGCTCAGTGGTTCTTGAGAAGAAGATTTTTAAAGATTTTCCCCCGACATATTTGTATGTAAATCTTTGATCCCCTATTGTGGCCCCATCCTACCCCAGGAGATCATGATTTTAACAAATTGAATCTGCACAATGTCAGGAAGCTTTCATATAAATTTCTACTTTCCTGTCCCAGTGTTTCTTGAGATTTTCCCTATATATTTGCACGTAAAACTTTGATCCCCTATTGTGGCCCCATCCTACCCCCGGGGCAATAATCAGCCTATCCACCTTGGCCAGATCAAGAAGAGGGTACAATCAACTGAACCTCACTACACAAGTAAGGTCAGGAGACAGGCCAAACCTATACAGCTGTCCGAACGACTGTTTTCACAACCATCCTCCATCCCGGGAACCCCTCTGGAAGCAGCCACAGATCTGCGCAACGCCTCACCGCAAGCATTCCCCCATCACAACCCGCTGCCAACTACAAGGGAGTTGAGGTTATGACTCCAGGTCATTTAAGAGGCTGTTTGGGGCACACATTCGGCAGATTTTGGTACCCTACATACTTTAACTTCGAAAGTATGAAGTAAATTGATATGTAGCTACGCCTATCATTTGCAATGCGGTCGTCTATTTACTCTCCCTGAAAAACTGCCCCTTTAGAAAGTAGTGATCAAAATGGCTTCTTTTGATGAATGTATCGAGTTTGCCTTAGAAAACTGCACTCTATTTTAAGAAAAGAAAAACATAATTCTCAAAGAGAAACTGTTACAAACATTGAGAGTGTTATATGGTAGAAAGAACTGTAATTCGCGGTAGCTGTCAGTAGTTTCAGCTGACCAGTGATTGATTGTATCTTGTTTAACGTCTATTTCTCGAGAGAATATTTCATTCATATGGAGAAGTCACCAAGACCGGTGAAAAACTTCAAATTTAGGTCTTTGCTCGGCACTTACAGCCATTGAGCTGTGAGGGTTCTTTAGCGTGTTACACTTACTGTGACACGGGACATCCGTTTTTAAGGTCATCTCTGAGGACCCGTGACATTCACACCTGATGCCGATCGTTTGGCGATGGAACTGTCACTACCTGCTTTACCGACTTAGGTTTGGAGCGTCCGGGAATCGAACCCCGGCCTTCCGCATGTAGGGCGAACGCTCTAACCTCTGGACCACCGTGGCGGTAGCTGACTATCAAAGTTAAACATGTTGTTATACGTCATTGGTACATGTATACGTATTTTATATATATATATATATATATATATATATATATATATATATATACACACACACACACACACACATACATGACACTAGTAAGTTCCTGACTGTGCTGTGCTGATACTTCCACACTGCTTGTCCGATTAGGGTGTCTCTTACCCGCTCATAATACGACTGTACCTCGCTTCTTGTTTACCTTGATTCCGCTATGTTCCTTTTAAGCTAGGCGAAAACATAGAACTTCCCAATCATGAAAATCCTACCCCAATCATACCGCGCTTCTGAAAACTTCACTATGTCTCTCTTACGATTTTAAAACATGTTTCGTTCACGTTTGATAGTAGTAGAAGCGGTATCTATGTTTGCACCGGAAGGTCGTGAGTTCAAGACCCGCTCGTGCCATAGGCGTAAACATAGGCCATGACTGCTCCTTCGCCAAACGCTCGGCATTTAAACGCGAGATGCCAAATTTAGAAGTGAGATTTACTGTTTTTTATGACATGACCTTAAAATCCATGCCACGACTCACTAAATCTGTGGTATTTCTACAGTTGCTAAACGTCTCCGTATGAGTGCAAAATTTTCAAAGGGACATCAAAGAAACCAAAAACATCCTTGTATACTTCATACATCATGGTTTTATTGGCGGTCAGGTCAAGTGGAGTAATATAATAGAGAGGAAATATCAAGTAGAGACAAATTTCTTGTGATTCCTTATAAAATACAAAGATGTGATCAGTTAACAAGATTGAACAGAAATCAAATACTCATCAAGTTATATGTTTTATTCTGGTAAAGACTGTAAACACATATTTTATTCCATTTTCTTCTTGAACGTCTGATACGCTGCAAAAAGCAATTACAAACATCAACAAGCATATGACAACCTGTGTATAACTTATAATCATACAATAGTTAGCATAATCATAAATAAAACCATAATGAAATTGATCAGAAATAGTGATACGGCTAGTTGTATTCGGTGTGTCCGCACGCCCATCGTGGTCAATGTTTTCCAGTACAATTTGTTGTGGTAATAAACACTCAAATGAGCTTGATTTTCTTTACTTCTTAGCTTTATCGCTTGTTATTTTTGTTGTTGTTGTTGCGGAAATAGCTTACGCAAATATCGAGCCAAATCAAAGCTTTTTACAAAGACAACAAGCTAATGATACTGTGGCTTAGTGCCTTTTAGCTATTGATATACATTTTGCCTCAAACTGTTTACATTTAAATGAGAATTCACAACCTTAGGTGCTAAGATACAACACACAGTGATTTCCACTTTTATGACAAATTATTTACTAAATGAATAACTAATCCTTCAGACTTTATGTACACAATTCCTACTCAAATTGTTAATATCATATTTTTCAATATATTTACCTTGCCTGGAACCATTTGAAGCCAGAACCCCCCCCCCCCCCTTCCATCTGCACAATTTCTCCAAAATGTCATATTAAACCAAAACCGCGCATACAAGACTGATACTTGATATATTCAGAAGGGATTGATAAAATTTCAGATCAACTGGCCAGTATTTGCATTATACATGCGAATGGATTTAATTTATACACTTTAGAATTGATAGATCATTGTTAAACCACAGGCCTTCGGGTATGGATTATGCAGACCCCTCAACACATTTATTTTCTTTATATAATTATGTTTTGTAAATATACATTAACAATTATTGAAATCTCTGTAAAGTATTAGTAAAAATCACGTTAACAGTGATATTTCTTCTTACAATCGCTAAAAACGTGATTCATTACATTTTTAGATGATATTTAAGATCCATCATGCCTCAAATGCCTGTGTATATATTAAAAGTACCACTGGTGAAATATCGAACCCGAAATGTACGATTAGATTCTAAAGAAAAATTGTGACGCGCAGATGCGCCGAATACAACTAGCCAATGATATACAGTTATGTATATAGCCTCATTGGTTGATATCCGAGCGGAAGTAGTCTACTACTTCATGTAACGTAATAGTCATTCTTTAGACACCCATGCTTGGTGTCTTGTTTAACGTCCCTTTCGACAATTTTCATTCATATGGAGACATCACCAATACTGGTGAAGGGCTTCAAATTTAGGCCTATGCTCGGCGCTTTTGGCCACTGAGCTGTGAGGGTTCTTTAGCGTGTCACACCTACGGGACATCCATTTTTAAGGTAATATCCAAGGACCCGTGACATTCACACCTGATGCCGAGCGTTTGGCGATGGAACTGTCACCACCTGTTTTCATGACTTAGGTTTGTCGCGGCCGGGATACAACCCCGACTTTCCACATGCGGGGCGAATGCTCCATCTCTAGACAACCGCGGCGGTTTCCATGTTTGGTAGTTGACAACATGCATCAAGGGGCTGATGATGCTAATCGCGGACTTTCCCACCAACCCACCCTCTATACGAGTGTTATGTTTCGGTGCATGAGAAACAACCCAAATTTATACATCCTAAGTCCCGTGGGGATCCGGGTTAGAATAGGTCCTCAGTACCCCTAGCTTGTCGTAAGAGGTGTCTAAATTGACTGTCCTTCGTATGAGACCGCAAAAACCGATGTCCTGTGTCACAGCAGGTGTGACACGATAAGAATCGAGAGGGGCGTTAAACAATACACAATTAATCAACATACATCCAAAGTAAACGCCAGGGTATAACATGACGGTCAACAGGGGATGCTTACTCCTCCTAGGCACCTGATCCCACCTCTGGTGAGTCCAGGGGTCCGTGTTTGCCCAGCTATCTATTTTGTATTGGTTATAGGAGTTGAGATTGATCACTGTTCGTTATCTTCGCCTTGCATGACGATGGTTTGTTAAATGGAGCCAGAAACTACTTACTGCTTGCTATGGATGTAGTGATTGGTATCATCCTACATTCAGATTTCCATCTGTGGAGTATTGTGCCCAAAACTTAACATGATCTGATATGAATGCTGAAGGATATGAATCGCTGAGGATAGGGTAAAAGTATAATTTTCGTGATGATGTTAGTTACCTTGTTTGCTCATATTTGTCACCATCAAACTCTGGAAAGAACGTATCCGCCGGAAAGTCCGCCATTATTTCTGTTATGTATATCCTTCTACATAGAGGATGTTGAACCGCCTCCTGCAAATCAAAATTTACATTCTAAAATAGTTTAGCTCTTTTAAGTGTTCATATATCCATTTCTGGGCATATTTGCTTACGTCACAGAGGCTTACTATGTATAGAAAGTTATTTAGAGTATAAAATCTTAATCTTTTATTTTACAAAATATAATGAAAAAGAAATAAATTATTAAGGTTTTTAGTATTATTACAAGGTTGTTAGTATTATATTTTCAAACAATGGATACCGTGGGGATCCAGGTTAGAATAGGTCCTCAGTACCCCCTTGCTTGTCGTAAAAGGCGACTAAATGGGGCGGTCCTTCGGATGAGACCGCAAAACCGAGGTCCCGTGTCACAGCAGGTGTGGCACGATAAAGATCCCTCCCTGCTCAAAGGCTATAAGCGTCGAGCATAGGCCTAAATTTTGCAGCCCTTCACCGGCAGTGTAGTGGTGACGTCTCCATATGAGTGAAATATTCTCGAGAGGGACGTTAAACAACATTCAAACAATGGAATGTGGGGAGTACTTAAGAACACCTTCCCACTAGCTCTGGAATGTGGGCAAACCCTCTGGATCAGTCGCTAGATCACTGTACCAAATGCCTCCTGTTCGATTCTAAGCACAGGCAAATACAATCATTGTTACAAACAAGAGGTATACAGGTAAAATTGCAACATATGTTTGGATATTCATATGTTAAACATGATTTTTTTTATCATATGGTGAACATAAGTTCTAAAATTTTGTAACTTCCAAATTATTTGGATGATTTTACATTTTGGTTGAATTTACAAAATAAAAAATTCAAATAATTTGAAAAAGTAATATTTTGTTAAAATGGAGATGTTATTCAGAAAGTGAAATTCCTTAAACAAAATTTATTTTTGTAATTTCAGTCTGAGGTAAGGAAATGCCTCTTTAATGAGGGATTTTCCTCGAATGTTTGTACTTATAAGAAAGTAGCGTCATTTGCATCTGTGAAATTCATGGAATTTAGAGGACAACTTAAAAGGAGTGTAAGTGCATATGATCTATGTCTATATCTATATATATATATATATATATATATATAACTAAAATATGGGATACGAATTCCTACATCAATGGCATATTCAAGTATGTTCCAATGCAAAGTTAAGCCCCCTTCTACTATTCCCATTGTAATTGGCCGAGGTTCATTGTTTTACATGGGGAAAATATACTTACATGAGGCTCTTGTTTTAAAATACGTGGATATGGGTTCTAAGTATGTTAAACCATTCGAATTCAATTATGATTGAAAATTGTAGTACATGTATTTCATTCTACATCAGTTGATTTCAATTTGTAGCTTATTTTGCAAAAGAAAAGAATGGATGCCAGGGAAATGGCTGTTCCTGAATTCACTAGGCACGTTTTCCATCCTTTCTGTCGTCCAGGAGAACAAGTATACTCCAACGAGAGAAAACCAAATGCCCTTCTCCTTGTAAGTTGATACACATATGAAAGTTAATGTTGCCTTTTTTGCATTCCTAGACAGTTATATCTATCAAAGAAAATTGTTTATATTTATGTCAATCAAATGAACATAGTATATAATTTCTCATGTACAGTGTGCTATTTTTAATTTTTTGAATTCTTTTAAGGAATGGATAATTTTGAATTTCAGAGGTCCTTCCTCTACAGACAAAGAGTTTATGTCCTGGATTCATCATAAGCTCCAATTGGTGCAAATATGTCATGGGATGAATTCAAGACATATTACCAATCCCACATTTCACAGTCAGCGGATAAGTGGGCCAAGTTTGAACAAATTGATGCTAAGAGGCAAACAAAGTTTGTACAGGGGCAAGGTATTTATTTACAGCAATGTACATTACATTACCAATTCTATGCCAAGCAAAACTTATGAAGATTTTTATGAATCTTACCCATAAAACTAAGGTAGAGGAAGATTCCTTTTGATTTTTTAAAAATTCATTGACTTTGTGATCATGAAGATATTGGACTTGACCTTTGTAATTCATATATATTTATAAATTAAACTGAAGATTGTGAAGGAAAAAAGAATGTAACATTTTTAATGGTGTAATTATGACAATTATATAGTTCAAACTGAATTGACTTTTCCCCATTTTCATTTCAGGTGCAACACTGACTGAATAATCAATATCCTAAAGATTTAGAAATATCTTTGTCTCGTACAAAATATATGAAATAGTGTATTATAGTCTTTTAAAACAAGTTTGAAATGATATCACATGTTTTCAACAGACACAAGTTTATATATTAAGAATTTGTAAAAGGATTCTTCATGCGAGTTATTACCTACTGACAAATGAAGACATTAAAGTAATTCCACCCTAATGTGCAGCCATATTTTGAAAAATCAATGATTCATTTGGGTTTATGCATGATAGAACCTGCATAATTGTTGTTGGATTTATATCTAAAACAGATTTTTAAAAGTTTTATAAAGAAAAAATCACATGAAATTGTAATTTGCACGATACAATGTAAATAAAATTGGATCCTATGATCCACTCATCTGCTATGTAGCAATAGTAGATGAGCGGATCGTAGGATCTACTCAGTAATTTCAATTAGATTGCACTTTAATTTATGGTATCGTTATCAATTTTTGTGACATTTTGTTAATATCCATTAGGAAAAATGCAATTTTCTGATGTTGATATGATTCTATTTATGTATGTCTTGCATCTTATAAAGTGCAATGATCTAGAATATTTATTTATTTGACAATTTATTTGTTTTAACTATAACTAATGGAAATTGATACACTCTCTGTTCTATTATCAAATAATGATGTGAGTTACCTCAAAATTGAATATATTGAAAGCAGTAATTTTAGATACAATTGTCTGAAACTAGTGCCACTGATTTATATATTGTACAAATTTGACAGATAACTTTTTCATCAATGCATTATACAAATTTTAAGATTAATCATTTCTTAAGGTAAAAAAGCAATATATGCACCCAGGGGTGCATAAGCCGAGTTGCATGGGATACATTGTAAAGTCAGGAATGATGTGGCATATTTATAATTGTGAAGAACTAATTTCAGTTTTAAACTTTTCGAGTTACTGTCCAGAAACCATATTTGTCTGAAGTTTTCTATCTATTTTCGGTCACTGACCTTGACCTTTGTTCTCCAAAATCAATAGGGGCCTTGTTTTGCTGGTATCCAACAATATATCCAAGTTTCATTTGATTCAAATTAAAAAAATTCGAGTTATCCTCCGGAAACCAAAATTTTTTGGAATTTTAAATCTATTTTCGGTCACTGTGACTTTGACCTATTTTCTCCAAATTCAATACAGTTATACAAAAGGTTATAGAAACTCCCATCACAGAATTGCGAACTACTAAACAACATGAAGAAACCAACAACAAAATTCCTTTCGTTCTTACACACAACCCGAGAAATCACAACATATTCAAAACAGCCAAGCAGTTATTCCCTATTCTTCAACAATCAGAAACATTAAATGACCTCATTCAACCCACGGATATACTCCACAGCAGACGTCAACCACCAAATTTGAAAAAAATTCTCACTAAAGCCAAATTTACATCAAACCCCGAAAAACCAGTAGTCTTCAAATGCGAGGATCCACGATGCGGTACTTGCCAATTTATACAAACCGGCCACTCCATAACTTTCAAAAACGGAATGAACTTCAATGTAAATTCAACTATGACGTGTAAATCTAAAAATCTACTTTATTGTATGACGTGCCCTACATGTGGAGAAAACTATATAGGTCAAACAGGAACCAAATTGGCTGACCGTGCTCGTGTACATAAACAACAGATCAGAGATCCTACAATAAGAAACACACCGTGTAGCGGACATTTTGATTCGTGCGGGGAAGGCAGTTTTTATATTTTCCCATTTTACAAAGTAAAAGAGGAAAATGAACAATTACGCAGAGCCAAGGAAAACTATTTCATAAAACTGTTTAAGCCGAAACTAAACTGTTAATATTTTTACTTCATGTTATTTAACATGTACATTTTACATAGAATGTCTCCTTTAATGTACAGGATTTCAGAGGTGCTTAAAACTTATAGACTGAACTGTTTTAAATATGTCTGTATTTTTAAAAGTGCCTAACATTAACATTGTATAATGTTCTGACGTCACAATCATGACTGTATTATGTTTAACGTTGCCGACATAACGTCACGAGGATGACGTCATAATGGTACTTGCTTACAGTGTTTAAAAATCTACTGACGAGCCCGCAGGGCGAAAGCGCTATAGATAAAAGTTTGAGTATTGGATTTTATTTTTTGACTTTATATATATATATTTATAGGTTATAGGCTTTGTATGGGAAAATATGACGACCGAGTTTTTTGGCGCCTAGACGGACCGAGCTTGCGAGGTCCGTTCGCGACAAAAAACGAGGTCGTCATATTTCCCATACAAAGTCTATAACCTTTTTATTATACACTTTCAATTTCATTTAGAAACTAACAATAATTTTATTTTTAACAATAACTTTATCGGTTTAACTGAGTAAAAGATGAAAAACACGAAAAATTTGAAATTTAACGGCGTATAAATTTGATTGTGACGTAATGTTTGCGGGCCGGAATGTTTCCGGGCATATATCGTGTGATATATGCCCGCAAAAATTTAAAGAAAAAAGAAGAGATGAAATTGAAAGTATATATATATATATATATATATATATATATATATATATATATATATAATCAAGAAAGACGAATTATTAAATTCCATGATGTATACTTATCATTGCTATGTACATTGAAAAATGCAAAATAAATTCATCAAAAAAAAAAGAAAATATATGTTTGTCATAAAGTAACACTGTGCCTGTTATTTCATTTTTGTGTTCAGTAGTAAGCATAACTACTTTGCACACTTTTTCATTTCAACAAATGCTTTAAATATATTTAACATAATATGTTAAACATATATTTAACATATGTTGAACATATATTTAACATATGTTGAACATATATCTAACATATGTTGAAATTTCAAATCCACACTTTTAGCATTACAAAAACATAAAAATCATAAGAAAAATATATGAAATTCATAAGAAAAACATGAAAATCATATGATAAAAGTGATACAAACATATGGTAAACTTGAGTGCTCCTTTTATATGTTAAACATATGTTTCAAAACATATGTTGCAATTTTACCAGTGTACTGTGAGCAATGCTCACTAAGAATACCCCCCCCCCCCCCCCCTTACACCAATCTCCCAAAGGGTGTTGTTAATAGGTATAAATTACCTCTTTCCTGAGTGTAGTAAAGAAAGGGCATGACAAAACGTTGGGTGCGTGACCTTTGACCTTAAAGGGATTGACTCACGATTTTACCCAAAATTGTGTTTTTCACTTTTAATGATCAAAATCTGCTGCCTAATGTGTTTGAAAGATTTCACATGAAAATTAAGGTGATACATCATCACAGAATCTCATTTTAAAGAGTTTATTATTTGTTTTGTAAACAAAGATTGCGGTATGCTATTGTTTACGAAATTTTCAAAAGAAATGGATATCGATCTAAGTATTATCATATCTTTCACATTTCAAGCATTTTGGGGGTGAAATATGTCATATAAAAGTTAAAATTTGTTACTATGCAAAATTAAGATGCATTGTATTGCAAAATCAATATTTCACTTGTTTGTTTGTTTACATAAAACGACTCGAGTCTTTGTTTACATAACACATATTTAAGACTAAAATATTACTTTTATTCTTGCATTCAGAAGGTCAAAATTTTGGCTGTCAACATTAAATGAGCTATATTTCTAATGTTTAACATCAAAAATGAAAAATATTTTTTATCAAAAATCGTGAACCAGTCCCTTTAAAATCGATGGGGAACGTCTTCGTCCCATGGGTAGTCCATATGTAGGATATGGTGACTGTAGGTGGAAAGGATAACACTTTAGAGCCCGGAAACCATTGTGTCTACAGACGGACAACCCGATTCCAGTATACCCCAACAACTTTGTTGTGGGGGGGGGGGGGTGGGGGTATAAAAATAAAATGGCATCGGAAAATGACCAACCTCATACACCTTTTGGCCTCCCATTATCCAGACATTCTCGAACTGTTCTCGGTTTTCCGTACTAAAGCTGAATTTTATTGCTTCCTCAAACGAGCTTACTATTCTATGAACATCTGGATCTTTCTGCAGTGTTTCCCTTCAACATGCAAAAATCAATATACTTTTTAAATATATATATATATATTTCCCCTTTAGACAACATTATCTATAACATTTCTCTTTTTAAATAAAATATGTATTGTACATTCACAAAATGTTTGTCTTTGATATATCTACAAATTGAAACGATAGCCATTTTCCTCATGAATGCGTTGCAGTTGTGAACGGGTTGTTATAAATCTTATAAATACAGTGCGTCTATTTTAACGACTGAGAATTTTTACACAGTTGAAAATAAAATGTGATAAGAAACAAATTTAATTTAAAAAAAGAAAAAGAAAATGAAACATGCTTCATGAAGTATGTCGACGTGTAGCGTCGCAGTTCACATCCTCATGTATTTTCAAAAAATGAAATTCATTTCCTATTTACATTTCCACTGGTTTGCCCTTAATATCTTCACACAAATTATTATGATAACCATTTCCTCGTGAATGCTTTACAGTTGTAAACAAAGCGCGTATGGATACAGATAAATATAATACGACAAAATATTCAGACATAAATGAAAGTAGACTGTACATGTAAATATCAATGAGCTTCACGAAGTATGACGGTGTGAAGCGTCGTACTTCAACCCCTCATGTATTTTCAAAAATCAAATTTATTCCTTAAATTTCAGTGATAGGACATGATTTTTTTTAAAGCACATGTACAAAACCAAGAGAACAAAAACTTCCTTAAGTTTCTATTGTAAGGTATTTATCTTGTAACAGGGAAGGAGAGTATGTTCTCAATTAATCGAGGGTATGCATGTTATGATATGAAGGATATCACTAATGATACAAGATCCATTAATAATAAATCGTTCGCATCGCTAATGAAAATCTTTATTATAAGAGGACATACGAAGTGCTCATTAGTACATGTAATAACGTTGTGAGTGGAAAATATGCACAGTCATCCAAAAGAAGATATAATTTCCTCATTAATAAACGACACCTCTGTTCTCTTATGGTTGTTTCCCCCCACTATCATAAAAGAACGATTAACACTCTTCATGAAGTAAGCTGCCGTGAAGAGTCGCTGTTCTTACCCTCATGTATTTTCAAAAGTTTATTAGTGTGCTGAAATTGGTCACGATGCATCTAGACTTGCAATTGCTTCTAAAGATTCAAATTTAATGTCCTTATTTTGCAACCAGGATAAGTAGATTGAATGATTGTATATTGTTTAACGTCCCTCTCGAGAATTTTTTACTCATATGGAGACGCTACCATTGCCGATGAAGGGCTGTAAAATTTAGGCCTATGCTCAGCGCCTACGGTCTGTGAGCAGGATTTTTTATCGTGCCACACCTGCAGAGATTCATGCTTTGGTGAAAAACATTACCATTAATGGGAAAGGAAAAGAATGTATCAATATGCCTTCTACTCAGCTCTCCATGTACACAGCTTTCATGTCTGTCTGCGATAAATAAGACATTTTTATATTGATCGGTTGATGGCACTGCGTCTTTATCATAAGTGACGACACTGTGCATATTTTTCACCCACATGAACGATTCGTCTGTCCTCCAATAATAAGGTTTTTCATTAGCACATGATTTAACATTGATAGTCATGATGGTTCATCATTAATGATCGAATTTTTCATACGCAAAAACAAATGCATTCATCAATGCAGCATGAATAGTGGATTTTAAATCATTTGTGGTTGCTACATGAAGATATTACCCAGCATTTCTGGTCAGTATAATATTGAACACATTTTTTCGTTTTCTTTGTTCATTTCCTGCGCCTTCCCAACTTTTTCTTCCGTGAATGTTTATGCATTTTCTCTCTGTAAATAAAAAAGAGGATCATGAACCACGAGACCGAACAATTCAATTGGACCTCTTGTAGTAGACTGGACAAGATACATTAAAGAATCATTAAATTATAAATCACTTCTCTGTTAGTAACAAGACTCATTCAAAATCACTAATGGTAACAAGATTCATTACAGAATCACTAATAGTAATAAAATTCATTACAGAATCACTAATGGTAACAAGACTCATTACAGAATCACTAATAGTAATAAGACTCATACAGAATCACTAATGGTAACAAGACTCATAACAGAATCACTAATAGTAACAAGATTCATTACAGAATCACTAATAGTAACAAGATTCATTACAGAATCACTAATAGTAACAAGATTCATTACAGAATCACTAATAGTAACAAGACTCATTACAGAATCACTAATAGTAACAAGACTCATTACAGAATCACTAATGGTAACAAGACTCATTACAGAATCACTAATAGTAACAAGACTCATTACAGAATCACTAATAGTAACAAGACTCATTACAGAATCACTAATAGTAACAAGACTCATTACAGAATCACTAATGGTAACAAGACTCATTACAGAATCACTAATAGTAATAAAATTCATTACAGAATCACTAATAGTAACAAAACTCATTACAGAATCACTAATAGTAATAAAATTCATTACAGAATCACTAATAGTAACAAGACTCATTACAGAATCACTAATAGTAACAAGACTCATTACAGAATCACTAATGGTAACAAGACTCATTACAGAATCACTAATGGTAACAAGACTCATTACAGAATCACTAATAGTAACAAAATTCATTACAGAATCACTAATAGTAACAAAATTCATTACAGAATCACTAATAGTACAAAATTCAATACATAATCAATAATTACTTCTCTCTTAGTAGCGTAATAAGATTCATTACAGTACCAATCACTGTTAGTAACAATATACGTTTATGATGAAAGGTGAAGATAGCGAACAGTGATCAATCTCATAACTCCTATATAAGCATTACAAAATAGAGAGTTGGGCAAACACGGACCCCTGGACACACCAGAGGTGGGACCAGGTGCCTAGGAGGAGTAAGCATCCCCTGTCAACCGTACACACCCGCCGTGAGCCCTATATCTTGATAGGGTAAATGGAGTTATCCGTAGTCAAAATCAGTGTGCCAAGAACAGCCTAACAATCGGTATGAAACAGCAGACAGCATTTGACCCAATCATAGGTTGTATTGGCAAACTAGATTGTCATAACGATCGTAGAAGTTGCGAAATGCTTACTTTAAACAAGACTGTTAAAACCCCTGCATAATCATCTTCGCTAGCCAAGGGTTTACGACTCGCTCCGCTTCTCTACAAACCCTTGGCAGATTTAGTGCGATTTATAGCTTTGAGTGGCGGCCTCTAGCGGATGGAGAAAACAACCCTGTTTGGATTACATCATGCTTATCCAATGAAAATGCGTGTTTCAGCTACTGTTTAAAAGTTGTGTAGAAATGGCTGCTTGTTGTTTAGAAATGGCTGCACTCAGAGAGTAACGCAATGTGGTATGCAAATATTCAAAATATTAATAATGATTTTAACTATCTCTTAATTGCATACTTGAAAAAGAAATCAGTGAGAATATTATTTAGAAAATAAACATGTGTGAACCCATGAAATATATGCATGTCGTTGAGTTTACGTCTAAAAATAACCCCACGTGTGTAAGGTGAATTCCATATTGAGGAAAATGGCTCTGACGCAACTGTCTAAATCTGGGATAGATAGAACATAAAACAACGAATTACAAAAGATGTTTGATATTTCTGTGAATTTACAGTAAGTGTGAACGACTCAGCTTCTCAAGTTCGTTCTCCGTCCCGGATAGTTGATTTCAAATCAAATCTGTCAACGATGACGCATCAAGGAAAGAACAATCACTGCGATTGGACCAGTATTTAAAGGGGCGGGAATAAAAATAATTTTCGATGGGCACGCGTGTCTTGACACTAGCGTGTCATTACATAATCTTTTACCACGAAGGAAGAGACTCTACGAAAAGGGAAAACCAATACCAACTAAAACAATGACGTTGATTTTAAAGTTACATGCCGAGGGTTTTATCTTATGGTAAAATCAGTAAGAAATTAGGCGTCGCAAAGGCCACATGTTATAAATCAGTTTACTGTAAATGGAACTGTTGCACCGAAAGAAAGGAAGACTATGTCGCCAACGAAGCTCACACCGGATGTACTTCTGTTTATCGAGTATGAAATTAAAAAGAAGCCAAGTGTATATTATAGAGAAATCAGACAAAATGTATTAAGAATTAGAAAAATTTGTACCCCTGACAATGGACCATCGGTGTCTTTAATTTGTAGAGCTGCGAGGATTTTTATTTTTTTGGGAATGACTTTCAAGAAATCTAACGAAGTGCTGAATTTCTTTAATAATGCGTTACAGGAGAGGGATGGTTTGGGGAATTTAGTTTTTGCTAGAATTCACAGAACTTGCGGTTGTTCATTCAATAGTCCATTTTCGAGTTACCGTTTTCCGGCATGATTCTAACATTTACTTTGTACTCGATGCGGGCACATCAACATCCGGTTTTCAACATGAATTTCGAAAGTTTGAAAGTACCAGAATTAAAGCGATTTTTACAGGATCGAGGAGTCACATGTCATTTTTATAGAAAAGATAACTTATTAAGACTGTGTAAACTAGCAGAAGAATTGAATTTAGAGATCATGAATGACGAATCAGGTAATGCATTCAAAGAATTTACGTTCGACCCGTTCTCATTGAAGTTTATACCCTCATGTGTCGGTGTATTCACACATTATAGATAGAACTATGATGAAATGCGAGTAAAAATATCATTAGATAATAGCATGATGGATATATTGTGTATGTAAGTTTTTGGTATCCCATGATGGATATATTGTGTATGTAAGTTTTTGGTATCCCATAGTATTTGTCTTTTAACAGTTTAAGATGACATGGACCTGGTCTTTGTAAAGAAAAAAAAAATTAGCGTTGGTGTATCAATGATACTATCATTGAAAACCGCCATATGGATGAGTGAAACATTTCCCTATAATATATTTTACCGTATCTTCAATGCGTTCTCTTATGATTGTACAGCTTTAGAAAACAAAATGTTTATTGAATTCCTAGATGAGTTGCAAAGTAGGATGGGGACAGCATGTGTTATGGTTAATGGAAAGGATATATTGCCAATACAAGATATACCTGAATGGTCTAAGAACTTGACAACCCTGCCACCAATTGAATCATGTGATGTTATGGTGTATCTTGTAAATGAATGTGGATGGGAAGCCTCTAGGTTAACTTCATACAAGAAGGATAATGGTTACAAGCTACACTTAGATAACCACATTAGTGATGCAGCCATAGCTGAGGTACCAGACACCTGTACACCACACTATTATGTGAAGGCTAACTGTATACCAGAAACCAGGCAGACAGAAGCTCCATATGCCACTTGGGTACTTTTGAATACAAATGGGCAGATTCTCAGTGGAGGTTGTTCTTGTGTTGTGTAAGTTATATATCACTAAGATATTCAATTACTTCTTTCAACTGTCAAATTTGTATAAATGATGATGAATTGATGATCATTGTATAAAATGTGCTTTTGTTTTTCCTTTACATCACCAACATTTTCAGATTTTGTTTGATCCTTATTTTGTGTTGCAACTGAGAAAAGTACCTAAAAGGCTTTTAATATTAAAAACAAGTCTTCTTTGTACTTTAATCGTTGACTTCACTTTCATACATCATTGGTTACCTAACCCAGTGCTGGCAACTTGGCGGTAACCATTTCCAAAATTCATTACTGTGCAACCAACGTTCATCTGACATGAATTTGGTATGGTTTTTCATTCATCTCCATTTCATAAATTTTTATCATCCAATTCAGTTACTAATAAATGATAATAAAGTACTTGTCATGATTTATAAAAAGTGTATATTTATGGTAGAGATATTCAAAATCATATACTTGTATTCTATGAAAATACATTTCAAGTATTTTATCAAGATTATTTACAATTGATAAAAAATTCAGTTTTAAATTTTACATTAACATAAATACAATGGTACACGCATATGATAACAACAATCAAATGCATTTTATTTTTCAGTGGCAATGGAACATGTAAACATTGCATAGCCTTGTTGTTTTCTTTGGTAAGTTTTGACAACAGACACAAAGATCGTTATTCAGAAGCATGCACCGACACTGTGTGTACCTGGGAAAAGCCCAAGAAAACATCAGAACCAATGGAAATAGACTGCATTGATCTGCAGAGGGACAACACCACAGAGAAAAAATTAACACCCACTATTAAAAATTACTCTCCTTGTGGTGAGATCAATAGCAGAGATGTTGAAAAAGATGTATACAAGTTGTTCAAATCTACTAATTCCCTATTATTACAAGTCTTAGATCCCCCAAGTGATGACAGCTCATCTGAGGATGAATTGAATGTTCCTACACTTAAAAATGCCATGCTGGCTATGCCATCAAATAGGTCTGTCTTGGATCATTTAAGAGATATTTGCACATCAGATGTTCTAGTAGAAATAGAAAAAAATACACAAGGTCAATCTGATAACACTGCTTGGTTTGAGCATCGATGTGGAAGAATTACTGCATCACTTTTTCCATCTGTCATGCATTTCAAATTTACTGACAATCCCGAAAATTACATTTTGAAAAAACTACTTGGCAACTCTGGTGATGGGTGTATGATACCTTCGATTGCATTTGGGAAGAAATATGAACCTGTAGCTAGGCAACAGTATATTGATTTATGCAAGAAATTACACAGAAATTTAAAAGTAGATACATGCGGGTTGTATGTATGTGACCGTTATCCTTTTATGGGTGCTTCACCAGATGGTAAAGTTACATGCAAATGTTGTGGAGTAGGTCTTATAGAAATCAAATGCAGCTTTACATATCAAAATGTTGAACCTTCAGAAGCTTGTACAGTTGATCATTATCATCTCTACCTTGATGAAAACAATGCTGTAAGATTGAAACAAACATCTCCATGGTATATTCAAATTCAGGGTCAAATGGGCATATGCAAGTTTCTATGGTGTGATTTTGTGTTTTTCACAAGGAGGGGTATTGTCATTGACAGAATAACATTTGATCCTGAAATGTATTCAGAAATTGTGCAAAAATGCAACAGATTTTTTGAGAAGTATGTGATTACTGCTCTGTTAAACCCAAAGTAATAATGGACTTGTAACCACTGGAAGGTGTTTTACAGAATTATGATATGGTCATAAGATAGTTTGTTCTATGTTTGATATGATATAATACAACTTTGTGTAAAACAAACGGTTAAAAAATCATTGCTTATATGCATAATAGACTTCCTGTACACTTGTGCTTTATGGCTGATAGTGACTTTATGTAAAAATTAAAAAAAAACCTAAGTGGAATTTCATTGCACAAAGAATATAAGACATATACATGTACATTTGTTACATGAATCAACTGCTGACACAGGCATTTCATCTATGCATGTATTCGTATACATCTTATTTCACTAAAGGTTGTTGACAATTACTTAAGAATGCACACACCCTCAGAATTTGATTACACAAAGGTTTGATTTTTAAAGGCATAGTGTGTGATAGTATTTTGTAGTTCTTCAATCTGCCTATTGCCCTTTCAACATGAATTCGGAGTTTTGCAATTTGTTTGGTTTTCAAAACATCACTTGCAGTAAGATGTTTACCTTTTCCCCACGAACACTTTTTGGTAAATGGTGGTATATTCAATGTAACTCTTCTCTCTAACAACAAGTCTCTTATCAAAAAACCCCTATCTGCCATCACTTCGTCACCAGGCTTTAATATATCTAAAAATCCACTGTGTTCAGATATATATCTGTCAGAAACATTGCCTCCCCAAAGATTTGAAACAAACATAAAAGCACCAGAAGGAGTTATAGCAACTAAAGCTTTAAATGTGTTTTTCTGCTTATAAGAACTGAATGTTCTCATCTGAGCTGTTGGTGCAGATGGCCTTTCAATAAAGAACTCAGTACAGTCAATGATACATGCTGTTTTGGGAAAAGTTAATTTAAAACATTTTGGCATAAACTTTTTCAAACATTTGGAATTCGGTCTTTTCAAAAGTGGTGAAAATATAATATTCATGTAATTAATCCATGTTGTAAAAATTTGTGACACCCTTGTACATGAAATACCAAAGCTATCAGCAACAACAAATGTAGGTAAAGCCAGGCGTAGTCGTAAAAGTGCGACAAGAAACTCATGAAAACGAGTCAGCTTCCTATTTGGTCCAGACTTCTTGTAAGGATTCTTTGCTCTAGCATTCTTTGTTCCAGACCCACCCTTCCAATACATCAATGTAGGTGTTGTTTTGTCAAGTATAGCTGTTAAAGTGAAAACAGATAGTAAACATTTATTCATATGTGACATAGTATCCTTTTCTATTACTTTTTAAGTTTGATTAAAATTCTAATTTGTAGTTGTTGTTAGGTGACCTGTCGTCGTGAGTTAACAGTTGTACATTTTTAACTTCTTGACATCTACCATTCTAATTCTTTTCAAATTTGGTATGAAGCAACTTTGGGACATAAGTTGTGTATTTCAGGACTTCTGCTTCCCTGGATCGTTAGAATTTAGCTTAGATATTCAGAATATGATTTTTTTTTTTTTTTTTAAATTTCATAGCCCTTGGGGCTTGTGATACTTTTAACTAATGCTCAGGACAGGTGACCGACAAGGCCTGTGGGCCTCTTGTTTATAAATGTAGTTCTATGTGCATGTATAATAGGAAGAGTAATGCAGATATAATGTTATGATACATGTATATTGATTCAAAGTGACATAGGTCCGTTTGGGCCGGGTGTTCAATAATTTATGTACTTTGTAAAATGTTGTGAAATATTGTATTTTAAAACACATGTCACTATAATAAATAAATTACTAACTTACTTTATTCAAATTAATTCATTTTGGTAAATTTTGTGGCTAGAATAAAAGCATACTAAAAATCCAATACTACCACACATGTGTAATTTTGTGTTATCTATCATGTCTATTATAAGGCAAAAAAAAAAAATACGTGTTGGTTTCCACTTTCCCGACCGACCCTAAAAAGTTCTGCCGACCCTAACACATTTTAACTCATTCTCACAGATTTTGGAAATGTCATCACTACAACAAGAGTATATTTATTGACTTATTAAGTTATTAATTATGTACTAATACTCGACATATTCCAAAACACAGAAACAGTTTTTGTTTACAGTGCAGTGGAAGAAATGTTTTGATTCTTCATATAATAATTCAACCTATAAAATAAAAAAAAAGGATAACCTACCTACCGACCCTTAAATATTTTGAGGTGAAAGTGGAAACCAACATATATTTTTTTTTGGCCTAATACATACATTGCATAAAGTAAATACATTACATAATATATATATATATATATATATATATATATATATATATATATATACCAAAGATTCCAAAAAGGGTCAGTACAGATGGAAGCCCAAAGTAACTCTTCACAGAGCTATCACTTTCTATCATCTTCTCAACAGATAGGTACCGCCTCAAGTCCTCTTTGTCCTTAAAGGTCTCTCGCAAGTGCTTGAGCTCAGCCTCAGAATCTTCCAAGTCTTGTAGTGTTAAGTCTGTCTGGCATTGTACATCAGAGGTTTGTGAATGAACTTGAACACTGGCAGTACAATATTCATGATCATGGGGCACTAAATAAATGTAATGGAAATTTATTAATTTAGGGAAAAGTTATGCATTCATAAGAGCTGTTGATAATTTAAGTGCTGACAGTACCCTTTTCACAATCATGGGGCACTAAATGAATGTAATGGAAATTTATTAATATAGTGATAAGTTAGGCATTTATAAGAGCTGTTGATAATTCAAGTGCATAAGTCAACATACTTGCCATTTGTTCAACTGATGGAATGGATTGCAAAATAATTTCACTCTCAACAGGGAGGGGAAAAAGTTTTACCCCTTCATCATCCTGTAAAAGTATTTTTAAAAGTTCTAAAATTTACACGTATAAAATCGTCACTGCAGCTTGGCAATCACTTTTAGAATCAAGAATTAATAATTGCAAATAGAATACACTATTTAAACCTTAATTACGAGTACATACGTGTAAAAGAGACGTTGTATTGGACGTATCGTCGCCAATATCGAGGACATCAGCATCTGTACTTTGGTTCCGCTGATTGACTAATCTTTTCTCGATAGAAGACGTTCCCCGGGTTCCCTGCAAGCATTTGTAGTTGTTATACCGAAAAAGCTCGGGGTAAGGATGATGTGTTGTTGGTTCACCATCTACAAAATGTCTGGAGCATTATCTGTCGTGACGTGAGGGGTTGAAATCACGGCGCCTTAACAGTTCAAGCCATTTTCTGCGGAGTTTGGGCTGTTTAGATGTAGGAAATGGAAAGAATTTCACATCAGCCATGAATCCGTATCTTCCCTTCTTTCTCGTATCTGACGTACATCCTTCCGCAACACAGTAGAACTTGGGCATTTCGTAGCAGACGAACTTGTTTCTAACATAAACAATTTAACCGGAAGTGATGCGCCCCTCAATTTTACGAAAATCACGTGACTTAAGTACAAAGTAAATGTTAGAATTCTGCCGGAATACAGTGACTCGAAAATGGACTATTAACAGCATCCAGCGATGGTTCCTTCCGAATTTGTTACGAAAATGTGGGTATATACATGTATATAACAGTAAAAGACATCAAAGCATCCATGTGTTGAATATAAATGTTTTCTCCAAGTAGAATATCTATTGATCTTATTACTTAATCTGACAAATTATCTTAGGGGCGAGATTAAATGTTCAAAGTCTGACAAAACTGAGTACGCATAGTTCTCACCAAGACACACCCCCCCCCCCCCCCAACACAAAACTAAATGTGATGTATGTTGAAACTAATCGATTAACAAGTAAAACAAATGAAAGTTCACATTGGAACTATAAAATGTTTATCTAAATGTATTATTATGTGGTTTTTAACAGTCAGTTGTCTTTTTTTTTCTTCTTTTTCCACTAAAGTGTAATCGATGTCGGATGACAGAAACTTGCGAGTTTAACCCCCTCTTCCCCCTAACTATTTGAATTTAGAAATTTATCCGACATCGATCTTTTGATCTCGCCCTTAGTTAACTACCATTGTCCAATGCTTGGTAAGATTTCGAAAATATCTTCTAAGAGATTTAAAAACGATATGGAAACTGCGAATGTGAAAGAGACAACAAAACAAAAGCATTGTTCTTTTAAACGCACAAAATCGCATTTAGAAACATGTACTGAAATTTCTGATCACTTAAAACTGCCAAGTATCTACAGGAATTTAAGGGAGTAACCTCTGAATTTTTATTGGGGTATAGAAGCAACTGTGGATCCTACCTTTTCCCGCAGCATTTTCGATCCAGTTTTTTTCTTCAATATTCAACACTATTTGATTTCTTTACATATCGGAGCCCGCCTTTTTCACCCTGTATCCCGCTTTTAACTTCAAATTCCTTTCATACCCCTCCCATACCTATTGATACTGCGATCCATTATAAGTATGGCACGCCGTTTTTTCATTTATTTCTCTTTAAAAGAAAATTTATAAGGTATCTCATAAAAGTTATATCTTCTAAAGTTTACGAGATATCTTGTATCTTTTATAAGATATCTCATATCTTTTTTTTTTAAATAAGATATCCCATTACTTATATAAGATAAACTTTACAAGACATTTTATTAACGTAATCTCAAATCCCCGTTGTCAAATCAAAACCGATATTGAATCCCACGCTACGTACTAAACTTCTACTTGTTAAGCACGAGATAATATAATGCCAAATACTTGGGAACGCAAACCTATAATTTAACCTACCAATCAAAAGTGCTCTTTAAATTCACTCGAAGACTTTCCTATGAACTATTTGGAGCACGTCATTGATATACTTGCCAATGTGTTTCGTTCACACTTACTGTAAATCCACAATAAACTTGTGATACGGTACTGTAGTAATTAAAATGCACTTCTTTACGCAGATACGAGTCTGAACTGCACACGTGGCATCATTGGTTTGGATATGTATTTGATAAACGGCCGAGTGACAGTTGTAGGTATTCAAATTCCTTTGTTTAGCACGTGATCTAACGTAACACGTTCTCTGATTGAGAAGTGGACTTTCCCTGCGTCCAATCATATGCTGAAAGTTGAGGCAACGAAAATCGCACTAAATCTGCCAAGGGTTTGTAGAGAAGCAGAGCGGATCGTTAAGACTTGGCTAGCGAAGATGCTGCATAATCAACTTGTTTGTCAGTAGCCTGCCTCGATTAAAGACTGGTCATATGCAGAACAAGCTCTTGTGTACCGAATCAATTGAAATATAAACACCATATACAGGTGATAATGAAACATTGCTACATAATATGGGAAGTTGACGATGGAGAAGCTTAAATCATCGCGTTTATCATATAGTTAAGTTGTTAGTTTGCCACCAATATCTATTTTCAATAAAATATCTTAAGTATGAAGCAGAAGTGGACGACTCGGTGGTGTCTTTTATTTCGAGTTCATAGGGATGAAAGGTGAAGATAACGAACAGTGATCAATCTCATAACTCCTATAAGCAATACAAAATAAAAGTTTGGCAAACACGGACCCCTGGACACACCAGAAGTGGGATCAGGTGCCTAGGAAGAGTAAGTATCCCCTGTCGACCGGTCACACCCGCCGTTAGCCCTATATCTTGATCAGGTAAACGGAGTTATCCGTAGTCGAAATCAGTGTGCCAAGAACGGTCTAACAATCGGTATGAAACACGTCAGACAGCATTTCACCCAAATGATAGAATGATAGGTTGTAATGGCAAACTAGATCGTTATAACGACCATAGAATTTGCGAAATGCTGACTTTAATCGAGATTGTTGAAACCCCTGTACCATCAATTTGTCAGTAGCTTGCCTCGATTTAAAAACTGACCATACGTAGAACAAGCTATTGCGTATCGAATCAGTTGAAAGATATAAACACCATATACAGGTGATAATGGAATATTGCTACATAAATATGGGGAGTTATCGAATCAGACGGTTTTAGAATTTTCAGACACTTACAGCTATTATGGACTTCAGGTTATGAATTGGGGTAAGAATAGGTCATCAGTACCTCTCGCTTGTCGTAGAAGGCGACTAAATAGGGCGGTCCTTCGGATAAGACCGCAAAATCCGAGGTCCCGTGTCACAGCAGGTGTGGCACGATAAAGATCCCTCCCTGCTCAAAGGCCATAAATTCCGAGCATAGGCCTAAATTTTGTAGCCCTTCACCGGCAGTGGTGACGTCTCCATATGAGTGAAATATTCTCGAGAGGGACGTTAAACAATATTCAATCAATCAAAATGATATCTAATGCTGCATATTCTATGTAATAGCTTGTTGCAATGTTCCAACATTCTGTTTAGCCGCATAGTGGCAGGACCCAGCTAAAAGTCTACCAAAAATAAATAGGAATTTTTTCGAATTCATTTTTGCATATCTTGGAAAGTATTCGGAATTTCAGGATGAACTTTGGAAGTAATGTAGATTATGTATAAACATATTACAGAGTAGAATTTTATATCATTTGGTTTATTGTTTTTACATTGGCTAACTTGGGTACCCTATATTTAGAATTCTATACCTTTATTCTGCAATAGTAAATTCGAACCGGAACTTTCGAGATGTGCCGGAACGACCGATTATATTTGACGTTTAAACACCATGGTCACGTAATAATAACCATTTAGACGCATACCAATGGATGCAAGGCGTGAAGTTTTACCCATATCCTCAAGATATTCCCTAGACTTATTTCCCTCGCCAACTCGCATAATTTAATCAAATGCGTTTTCCTATAATGATGGTTGTAGTGATTCCTTTCTTTCAAGATAGCATTTAAATGCAGGAATTTGATAGCAATTGAAGAACTTCATGCTTGTTTACTTAGTTGTTATTGTAATCTGGAAGTGACATGCCCTACAAATTACGATCAACTCGCGATAAAAGTCAGAGAGGATCCGTATCTCGAAAGTCCCGTGGGCATGCTAAATATTAAAACCGCGACAGAATCGAAAACGCAAAATTTGGTCCGGGAGTTCATCTGCAGGTTACTTTTCTCTAGAATGTGTCTTCCCCGTTCTAATATGGGATTTTCGAGTTCTTCCATGTCCGTGTTTATTCTCCGCTAGTCACCATTACGTCATTTTTTAAAAGGCATAACCATTTCCGTTTATCGGCGTTAATGTAAATATACAAGTGTTTAGCCTAATAAAATGGACGTTAATTCAATGCAAGTATTGAGTTGAAGAAATTTTTGTTAAAGATGAGTGTTTTCTTGTTCCTTTTCCAGTAAAAGTAACCTACAACGGCTATGTAAGCTTGCAAATGGTATGAATTTGGCAATACTTTCTAAAAATGATGATGTAGTCTACACATAATTTTTGAGTCTTTCGACCTTTATACCAGATTTATGTTCAATGGCAAGATCACTTAACTTTGATACCAATTTGTAGATCCAATCATCCTTCTATTATTTCTGAAGATCGCATCTGTTTATCAGAAGTAATGCTAAGTTTATGATCTAAGGTTAGAGGTCCAGGTCACTGGAGTCGCTTGACCTTGATACTAGTTTATAGATCTTATCATTTCTGAAGGTCCCATGTCTTTATCAATTCCAGATTTAAGTTATATGAGTTTATATGTTCAAGATCAGAGGTCAAGGTCACTAGAGTCACTTGAACGCGGTACCAATTTGTAGGCCCTATCATTCTCTTTACATTTCTGAAGACCCCAGGACTCTATCATATTGGTCAAGTTATATCTGTAGGATTATGAATTAATCCCCCCTAGAGTTCTATGTTAAATCCTACCCCCATTTAATCCCCAAAATGTTATTGTATCTTGTTTAACATTCCTCTCCATAATTTTTCACTCAAATGTAGACATCACGAAGACCGATGATGGGCTTCAAATTTAGGCCTATGCTAGGCGCTTACGGCCATTGAGCAGTGTGGGTTATTTAGCGTGCCACACTTACTTCGACACGGGACATCCGTTTTTAAGGTCATCTCCGAGGACCCGTGACATTCATACCTGATGTCGAGTGTTTGGCGATGGAACTGTCACTACCTGTTTTAATGATTTAGGTCTGTCGCGGCCGGGATTCGAACCAGGACCTTCCGCATGCGGGGCGAACGCTCTACTCTAACCACCGCGGCGGTTGAGCTACCGTGATAACTCAACCTGTACTACTTGGCTTTGCTAAAACTATTTTATACATTGAATATACATGATTAGGTCTCCCAAACGAAGTTAAACAAGATACAATCAATCAATCAAATCACGGTAGCTCAGTGGTATGTACAATTAGAGCGTTTGTTTGTACCTAAGAAATCGTGAATTTGAGCCCCGTTCGTACCATGGCCGCATCAAATCTAAGTGATTGCTCCTTCGCCAAATGCTCGGCATTTTGAAGTGCCTAGTGAGAATCATGGGTCTTTCGAATATGACCTTAAAAACTGAGGTGTCCTGTCGCTACAGGCCTGGCGTTGTACCAAAGAACCACGACTGTTAGGCCTACTTCGTTCACAACTGGTGGCGAATTATGAGTGAAAAATTCAAGCCGGGAGATAGGCCTAGAACAATCAACTTACTCTACACCTTCTTCGAGTTCTTTTTCCACTAATCCCGTGGGAATCCAGGTTAGAATAGGTCATCAGTACACTTGCTTGTCGTAAGAGGCAACTAAATGGGGCGGTCCTTCGGATGAGACCACAGAAATCGAGGCCCCGTGTCACAGCAGGTGTGGCACGATAAAGATCCCTCCCTGCTCAAAGGCCGTAAGTGCCGAGCATAGGCCTAAATTTTGTAGCCCTTCACCCGCAGTGGTGACGTCTCGATGTGAGTGAAATATTCTTCAACGGGACGTTAAACAATATAAAATCAGTCAATCTTTTCCACTAGCTTCATTGCAAAATATTTAGGCCTAAATCATTTTTTACAATATAGCATTTATGCTGACGTCACACTAACCTCGCATTGCGTCATACTCAAACGGAATGATTTCAATTTCTCCATCGTCAATTTCCCATATTTATGTAGCAATATTCCATTGTCATATGGTGTTTACATCTCTCAACTGATTCAATACGCAAGAGCTTGTTCTGCGTATGATCAGTTTTTAAATCGAAACAGGCTACCGACAAACAAGTTGATGGTACAGCCGGGGCTCCAACAGCCACGTTTAAAATCAGCATTTCGCTAATTCTATGGTCGTTATAACGATTTAGTTTGCCAATACAACCTATCATTGGGTCAAATGCTGTCTGACGTGTTTTATACCGATTTGTAGGCAACTTTTGGCACACTGATTATGACTGCGGATAACTCCGTTTACCTGATCAAGATATAGGGCTCATGGCGGGTGTGAACGGTCGACAGGGGATGCTTACTCCTCTTGTGCACCTGATTCCACCTCTGGTATATCCAGGGGTCCATGTTTGCCCAACTCCCTATTTTGTATTGCTTATAGGAGTTAAGTTATGTGATTGATCACTGCTCGTTATCCTCACCTTTCATTACTTCTGAATATTGACATTACGCGTTTATTTCGAATTCAGAATGTTGTCAGTTTTCACCAAACTTAAAAAGCTGTATGACCCGATGTTCATGGATTATTTTTGTACATAATTACTTTAAAGCAGATTAATTACTTTATAAGTTATTAACTTTCCCTTAATTACATGCTTGAAAACATCTGCATGTAAAAGAAAACAGTGCGAATATTATTTAGAAAGTAAATATAGTGGCTACATATATAAATCATCCCATAATAGACGTCTATAAATAGACCCACGAGCGTCAGGGGAATCCCAACATGATGTATTAACTCATACGCAAATGTCTAGTTTTAAGGCTGAAAGAGCGTAAAACAGCGAATTACTAAGAGGTATTTGATATTTTTATTAAACTTATGGTACGGTACTGTTATAACAAAATATACAGCTTTACACAGATAAGACCACCGATGATCTGAAGTTTGAACTGGTCACGTGACTGTCACTTGAAATGGCAGAGTGACACGGTTATTTGTAAACATCGATTTAAAATCAAATTATTTGGGTAAAAACAGGTGACATAATTTATGATATGTCGTACAGTCTCATAACTACATACGTGTGATGATTTAATAGCGTTTTTACGAGATGGAAAAAAATATTGTAATTCGGACCATACAGCTTTAAGATTGTTTTACGTCCCGTCGAGAATTGTTCATTCATTGAGAGGTCATCAGTTGCCTATATTTATGTCTTAGGTTTGACGCGGCCATAGCACGATCGAGCAGAGCTCGAACTCACAACCTCCCGGTTACGATGTGAACGTTCTACCACTGAGCTACCGTGTCCCTGAAGGACGCAAACTAAATATAAACACCCATAGTGAAACGTCGCTAAGCTGATCATCCCTCTATTACCCGAGTACCATTTAGTCACTTTAAACAACCAAACTTATTCCGACTTCAAAGAGTGATATAACAGACGGTTTCCCCTAACAAACGTATTATTAATCCAGTCTATTTTTGGACGCAACAGATAAAGAAGGTCAAGCTCTTTATGATTGACCTAGATTCTTTTATCAACCCTATAAAGCTTGTGAGATAATACAGTTCCCATCAACAAATTAACTTCAAGCACTGTATGTGATGGATTATTTCAGGTGTCAGGGCCGTAAGTAGGGTTCTAAATCAGGGGAGGCAGGGGATTGGGGGCCGCCGATTGACTTTACGACTGAAAATGACACTTTTTAAATCCCAATTTATCATGTTTGTGTTTCATTTGTACTATGTAAAGAATCGTAATATGGTGTCAAAGACAAAGGTGCTTGTCTTCATTTTAAACATATATCCTATAATATAACATTTATATAATTTTATTTTCTTTTTTGCCAAAAAATCAGACGAGGCAGTTGCCTCGTCTGCCTCATCGGCAGTTACGGCCCTGGGTGTCAAACCATTTCTACAATTCTAATTCTGGAGATATCTGGAACATTTTTTAAGGAAACCAATGTTAAAAGTTCGGCTTTCTATTGTAAGGGAACCAATGTTAAACGTTTGAATCTCTATTGTAAGGAAACCATTGTTAAAAGTTTGACTCTCTAATTGTAAGGAAACCAATATTAAAAGTTTGACTTTCTATCGTAGTCCTGTCATGGCCAACAGTATGAACTAATCTGAAACTACACAGCAACACTACATGAATATGCGTGCATTATTATTGATTAACATTTCCTCCCATATATCACCAATGTAAACTGCACCCGTACTATTGTGGTCCCTCATTGGAAGGAAGGTTGATATGAACAAACAAAAATTACAATACACAAGGAATGGTTTAGAGAAGTTTCAGCTGGGGGGGGGGGGGGGGGGGGGGGGGGGGGTTGAGAAGAGGAGGTTTTAAGGTATTCCATGTATAATGAAAGGATAATGAACAATTTTAAAGGATTTAGATCAACATAAATGTTTATTGTTAAATAATGATGAAAGTGAAGCAAATGAAATTCACATGCATGGTAAATGATGAGAAGCTGACCTTTTTGCACTTAAGACTTTTTGGAAGAGTTGTCTGCCCTTTGTAAAAATAAGAAAAATCTAATTTTCTAATAATGTGTGTGGTCAATGATTAATTTTATTTCATATTTTCACAAAGAGAAAGTGTTTGTAACTTTCTACCAAGAGATTTGTATGAAAATATAATTTCTTTTTAAAATATTGTAATAAAACATGCTTTTCCCATATACTTCAATGTTAAATTCTAGGTGAAATAAATCAAGCAGTAAACAAAATTTTGAAAATTCCTATTGTGGATTATTTTTATTTGATGAACCCTTCAAAATGATACCATGAATACAAAAATTCCACCATCCATTTATTAGATATGAAATATGGTCATTATACATTGAATACCTTAAAGACCAACCCCATTTTCACTATCCTAATAATTTCCCATCACCCTTCATTTAAACCCCTTATCCAAGGATGCTTTTTGGCAAATTTGGTTGAAATTGGCCAAGTGGTTCTTGAGAAACAGTCGATATTGTGAACAATAGTCCAAGAACGACAGACGGACGACACACAAATTTAATCACAAAAGTTCGCTTGAGCTTTTGGCTTAAGTAAACTAAATTCACACAAAACTAATGCAAAAATATATTACCTGGTGAAGTCACCCGTGACGTCAAATCCATAAAATACTCATAGTCCCCTCTGAAAGAAATCAAAAATTTATGAAAAGCAGTCCGGTTTTATTTTCATCTAAATCTTATCATGTATGAAAAAAGTGAAAATAGCTAAATTCATATTCCCACACCTTGAACCACGCTCATTAGCCAAGGTCGATGTCACAAGTATCAAAAGTTGAAACTTTTCTCTAAGCCATATCTAATGATTAATCATCAGACGCTCATATTTGGCACAAAGTTCAGTGCATCATGGCCTTGAATTATTGTTTGACCAAAAGAATCAATGATAAAAAACGAAGTTTGAATACGTCTTGACATTAACTGTAGTAGACATCATTACATCTGCTCACAGAAAGCATTGACTCCAGATCTCAAGTTGACGATTTGAAAGATGAAATGTTTTGTCATCAACATGCTGAATTTCTAATTTAAGTTCAATGTGGATTTAAAAACCCACAGGCCTCTAGTCTTCTTATACCCCCACAAACAAACTTCGTTTTTACAAAAATTGTGGAAATGTATTCAATGTCCACCTGGGTACCATGTATGTTCAGATCAATTTGTTTAAGTTTGAGAGACATATTGCCATTTTTGCATACAATTTATGTACACTCTACTAATACCCTCCCCCATAGACAAAGGAGTAGGCCCACGAAGGGTCAAAACCGGCCCTGTGAAATTGGCAAAATTAAAGTGAAGTTTCGACAAATTATGTTCTCCATAAAAGGTAGTCTATGTTAGATAGTTTATCAAAGTGGTAAAGAGTTTGGAGTTTTGCACTGGCGTATTTGAGATCTACTGCCCGAAATATCATAATTTGCTTAAAATTACCACATTTCTGTAATAAAACACTAAAATGTAATATAAAGCACAGCCATGGACCGAGTGCATTCAGTCATCAATTTTAGAATGTCACCATGAAGATTACATTTTGATAATATTTCACTGGTCCTGACTTTTGCTAATATTTAAAAACAAACATGTGTTAAATATCAGACTCAGTACAACCAATTTCCAACAAACTTTATATAGTTGATGGTACAGGGGTTTTATATAGTTGATGGTACAGGGGTTTCAACAGTCTCCATTGAAGTCAGCATTTCGCAAATTCTATGGTCGTTATAACGTTGGGTCAAATGTTGTCTGACATGTTTCATACCGATTGTTAGGCCGTTCTTGGCACAATGATTTTGACTACGGATAACTCCGTTTACCTGATCAGGATATAGGGCTCACGGCGAGTGTGACCGGTCGACAGGGGATGCTTACTCCTCCTAGGCACCTGATCCGACCTATGGTGTGTCCAGGGGTCCGTGTTTGCCCAACTATCTATTTTGTATCGCTTATAGGAGTTATGAGATTGATCACTGTTGGTTATCTTCACCTTTCATATCAGGGATACATAATATGTATGCTTGTAATATAATACAAAACAAGACATTTAATATCTGAGGTGATAAAAATTATTTCATAAATGTATGTTATTTTATTATTTTCAATACGGAAACATTCTTTACACTAAGTGTACTGTAATTAGTTGAACCCCGTCGTGAAAGTAGACAGACAGACAACAAAATTTGTGATCGTCACAAATGTGCCAAGCAGCATATTGACGCATGAGTCTATTCACAAGAAGAATGAAATGGTGACAATAAGCTGTTTAAACGCTCCGGTTCCGTTACGCTACAACTCTAATATCATCGCAGCCACAGGCTTTCAGATTTGACCCTGGTTGAACCGTGTTGATGGCATAACGTCACAGTTGCAAAAGCGCGGTAAATTATAAAGCTAACAATTAGAACTTTTTTGACGACATTCACAGCTACATTTTTAGGCGATCATTCAATCTCACTGTCAAGTAGTGATTGATATCGTTTTCTTTGCGTCTAATAGATGATCAAGTCTTACATCATCATTTTCTTTTAAATTTCTTCAAATAAATATTCAGATATTGTAAGGCTAGATCTACTATGTAAATGAATAAGAGAGAAAAAGAGAGTCAAATGATTTAATTCAGGTAATTGCAATTTCTCTTTAGAATCAGATAAGAAAACGAAAACGTCAATTCGTATTCATTTGAAGAAAAAAAATTAGATAACTGATACAGGCCTATTCCTTGTCGCTGTAAATGATGTGGAGTTTTGAAATCTTACGTTTACATCTTTTGACGTCTAGATCTATATGTAAGGTGACATTGATAATTAACTTTGTGTTAAGCTATATAAAGCTATTTACGTATATATCTGGTGTACATTTATGAAGATGGGCTTAGAGGAGGGGGGGGTTGTTAAAATTTTTAGTCAACATCCCAGATCGAAACAAACTATCATGCATATGAACTTGACATGTATTACAACCCACCCACCCCAATACACGAACAAAAACTGAGGTCAGCATTATCAATTCTAAGAGAAATTAGTGTTTGTTCACAGTCGAACAACTTTTCAAACTCAATAAGTCTCCACCTTTATGCATTGAACGACATATTTTTCTCCTCTTCGATGTATTAAAATCGACATGATGACTTTTAGCTTATCGTCAATAATTAAACCAATAAAATAAATGTCGCCCTGGTTATTACACGACTTTTAGCTTATCGTCAATAATTAAACCAATAAAATAAATGTCGCCCTGGTTATTACACGAGTTTAAGAGATGACATATGTTGCAAGTCGCCGAAAAGGTGTCGACAAGAAAAGTCAATTTTATGCCAAAAATAAATAGTTTTTGACGATATCTTCTCATTTAATCAACCAAATGACTTAATGAAATCAGTTTTATTCAATTGTTTGGTTGATTAAATGATATGATATTGTCAAAAACTATTTATTCAGAGAACAACGTTTCCATAATTATCTCATTATAAAGAGTTAGTCCGCTCATTAATCAGTCGTGGTAGACCGTTCGCCTTGTAACCGGGAGGTCGTGAGTTCGAGCCCCGCGTCAAACCCAAGACGTTAAAATATGTAGTGTTTGCTTCTTCGACAAACACTTTGCATTTAGAAGTGAGAATCACGGGTCTTTTGGATATGAAATACCGTGTCGCGGCAGTAAAGAACCCTCACTGCTACGGTCCAGAGTGCTAAGCATAGGTCTGAATTTATGTTACTTCACTTACAACTGGTGACGTCTCAATATGAGTAAAAAATTCCTGACGGAACGTAAAAAAGAAACAATCAGTCATTTTAACGAGATCATTAACCTGTTAAAACGAGATAACGAGAAAATAACGAGGTGATTAACTCGCTATAACAACTTGGTTCTTTTTCTTTTTATAACTTTCTCAAAAATGAGACCGTGCTGCTTTCTTATTTTGTAAACTTGAACAATAACAAAAGTATTTACATGTACAATGATAATTCTACAAAGATCGACATAGAATACACTGTCTTCTTTTAGTTTGTCCATATCTGAATGGGGTTATTCATTTACAATTTAAAAATGTTTCTGTAGCGACTGAATCACTTGTATTCAATCGATAGAATCTCAAATATTGAAATATTCGTACAAGAATCTAATGGATGTAGATATTTCCCCCTTCATATTCATCTGCATACCACAATCTAATATTAATTGATTGAGGTTTTACGCCGTTTGGCAATATTTCAGCCAGTTTACGGCGGGACACCATCTAATATCACTAGTTGCTGTTCCTTCCTAGGAACTTATTAGAAGACAGCGAAGAGTCACCAAGATGTCGTGTTTTCTCGCATACGTCAAGTGTCCCGAAATGTTTTAGACGTAGATTAATCGCATGGTTTTCTTAATGAAGACAAAATGAACGTTGGAATATTTGCTAAATTGTACTAAATAAAGTGTATCCAACTATGTCTTATTTTGATTGTAAGATTTAAGATACGGACACGCATCAGACAGCTGCTGTCAAAATTCTTACTCTACCTAGATTCTGCATCATAAACAGTAAGGTTAATAAATCGTCAGAGTACATGAAATGACCTTCATATCTTTGTCACTACACTAAACACAACACACTCAGATATTAGATCATCTCTTACATATTCGCTATTCAGATAAGTGCGAACTTTATTGCATGACTGCCTCCGCGTTATCGACTGTTTGTTTCTGTATGATTTGCAGTGCTTTTGGACGTAAGCGGTATGGACATGTCGACATTTTTAAAAGGCTAACGCTTCAATGAACGGTGCAAAATGAACGAATATTGATCTTACTTCAGAGGGCACTGCCACCATGACAGTTTTCTCTTGTATCCTATACCCCGTCCCCGACACATCGCCACCATTATATAGAAACCCGGATCTTCCATGTCATTTGCAATGTCGTTCGTTCGATTGTTCAATGCGTATTGACCACAAGCGTATTAAACCGCCTTAACTAGTCACTAGATGTAAGGAGTCCCATGCATGACCTTACAGAGGAATGTGGGCATAAAATTGTGTAAGGAGGTACATCTATACTACATCATCATAATGGCTGGCTTTCTTTTAATATATATATATATAAATAAAAATATGGATAGCAGCAATATTTTATGCTGATTTTAAAGAGACATCACAACTCAGCTTGCGTAAAAATTGTGAAATGACCATTCTACCACAACTCTCACAAATTAACCATTCTACCACAACTCTCACAAATTAACCATTCTACCACAACTCTCACAAATTAACCATTCTACCACAACTCTCACAAATTAACCATTCTACCACAACTCTCACAAATTTTGTTGCATAGTTGAAGATATGAATTTTGCGAAAATATATTTTCAACAGTTGAAATTTCTCGTTTTATCACAAACATTGCAGCATGGCGTCCGGTGAGAAAAAGTATAAGGCTGGTAGACCCAGATTTTTTACGAATTCTGCGAGAGAAGGGGTAAAAATAGTGGGAGATAAAACTCAGGCGCTATCTAGAATTTACCTTGGAGAAGCTAGGTGAAACACGTAGGACTTGTGAAGATACTGGTTGATAAGCGCCAAATATCAACTGTTAGGTCATGGGAGGGTTACCGTTCAAATAATAATTGATAATCACTTAATCTCAAGAAACGGAATAATCCAAAAAGTGAGTATTCAAACGGAACCCCCATAAGGTGTATTAAATAACTTTTTAAAAAGAAAAAACAACAACCTTTGTTGTCATTCAAAATCGGGTAATATACAAATGCAACTACAAACTGCATGTAGATGCAGCATATGGGGAAACGTACATATGATTTGCAAATTTGTGTACAAAAGTATATGAACAATTTCAGAGTTTTATAACATCACCTTTTTCTGAAAATTTTAACTCGATATTAACTCAAATGGTTTATCTTCATTAATCATCAACCAAATGCAAGGTGAAGATAACGAACAGTGATCAATCTCATAACTCCTACAAGCAATACAAAATAAATAGTTGGGCAAACACGGACCCCTGGACACACCAGAGGTGGGATCAGGTGCCTAGGAGGAGTAAGCATCCCCTGTTGACTGGTCACACCCGCCGTGAGCCCCATATCCTGATCAGGTAAACGGAGTTATCCGCAGTCAAATCAGTGTGCCAAGAACGGCTTAACAATCGGTATGAAACACGTCAGACAGCATTTGACCCAATGCGAGGTTGTATTGACGAACTAGACCGTTATAACGACCATAGAATTTGCGAAATGCTGACTTCAATCGAGACTGTTGAAATCCCTGTACCATCAACTTGTTATACCCCCCGCAAACGAAGTTTGGGGGGGGGGGGTATACTGGAATCACTTTGTCCGTCTGTCCGTCCTTTTGTCCGTAGACGCAATTTGTCCGAAGTTTATTTCTAATACCGCTGGACATATTTCATTCAAACTTTATGCACATCTTCTATATATTATGTAGTTGTGCATCTCCTATTTTCATTGAAATATTTTAACAGTTATAGAAGTTACGCACATTTTCTTTTCATTTTGGGTTTGCGCACTTTGTCCAGAGTTTAATTCTAATACCGTTGAACAGATTTGATTCAAACTTTATTCTCATCTTATATATATAATGTAGTTGTGCATCTTCTATTTTCATTGAAATATTTTAACAGTTATGGAAGTTACGGACATTTTCGGGTTTGGCATCCACATACTGTATCTGCAATCTTGTGACTTCTCGGTAAAACATAAAGTGGCTCATGTGTGTTGAATACTTATTTGTCAGATAGTATTTATAATCTCAACTATCCCTGGCAATGGGATTCATAGTAAACTGCCTTTATTGCAGCTACTTAGAGTTGTTATACCAGTGGAAAAGATTACAATAATACCAATACTTGAGCTATTGTCATTTATTTACTGACAAAATCAATGACAAAGTAAAGTTGGCATAACATAATGATCTTTAACAAAGTGAATATAAACTAAAGACTAGAAGAGTTGACCAGGGATTTGCAATCATACAGCCTAAAAAGTGCCAAATAGTATTCATTGTTTATATTAAGCATATTTTTAATATTTCATGTACTGCTGTACTATAGAATATACACTTCTGCATTCACATTGATTGCCCTGTAGATAATGTGAAAATATCCAATGTGCTTGCATTAAATATTTCCCATCATCTTATATGCCCCGCGGGGGGTATTAGTCCCATTAGGACAGTTCTAGTTTGTCAGTAGCTTACCTCGATTTAAAAACTGACTATACCCAGAACAAGCTCTTGCATATCGAATCAGTTGAGATATATAAACACCATATGCAGGTGATAATGGAATATTGCTACATAAATGTGGGAAGTTGACGATGGAGAAGCTGAAATCATCCCGTTTGTCATACAGTTGAGTTGTCAGTTTGCCGTTAATGTCTACTTTCAATAAAATATCTAAGTATGAAGCAGAAGTGGACGACTCTGTGGTGTCCTCCATTTCGAGCTCACAGGGATATATCAAATCGACATATGAATGAAAGCTATCATTGTTAATAGACAAAACGTCATCGATATATCTAAAAGTCGAACCGAAGGTCACAGCGAGAGATTTCCTCTTCTCATTCTTCTCTTCTCATGTATCCTCATTTGTTAAATCGATACAATTCTTGTTGAGCTTGGATATATCATGAAAAAACATATTTCTCTCTTCAGTATAGAATGGACAATCAGTAAGGAAATGTGATTCCTCTTTACAAAATTTAAAGTTACATAATTCACACATTCTTTTGTTTCTATATCGAGAAATTTTTTGACCAGTATTGCCTTTTACCAAGTCATATCTTTTAGGTCATGTGCACTTATTAGAAATCTACATACATAAGAGTTTTTATTAATTCTAGATATTTTATAAACATGTACTTTTCCATGTTAAAGATTTTCATACAAAATTTACGTAATAAGTCTTCCATATTTCTGACTCTTGTCACGTCTTGTTGACCAGGATAAAAATTAAACAAAACCATTGCAATACTACAAGCACACAAGGTATATAAATATTTGAAATGGATCGGAGTTCTGTACCACGTAAAAATATACCAACTTTTTATATTGTTTTGATTACTCTCTCTCTCGAATCCCGTGGGGATCCGGGTTAGAATAGGTCCTCAGTACCCCTTTTTTTATCGTAAGAGGCGACTAAATGGGACAGTCCTTATACTTCGGATGAGACCGCAAAAAACCGAGGTCCCGTGTCACAGCAGGTGTGGCACGATAAAGATCCCTCCCTGCTCAAAGGTCATAAGCGCCGACCATAGGCCTAAATTCTGCAGCCCTTCACCGGCAATGATGACGTCTCCATATGAGTGAAATATTCTCGAGAGGGACGTTAAACAATATTCAATCAATCTCTCTCTTGATATTTCTTTCTCAGGCGTATGTAATCAGAGGTAAGCCATTGATATGCATATTCAATGAAAGGTGAAGATAACGAACCGTGATCAATATAAGCAATACAAAATAGATAGTTGGGCAAACACGGACCCCTGGACACACCAGAGGTGGGATACTGTGCCTAGGAGGAGTAAGCATCCCCTGTCGAAGCAGACTCTATGGCTTTCTTTTATTTTGAATTCAAATATTCATTCACATGTCAAATCGACAAATAAATGAAAATGATTTATCGGGTAATGCAGGTAGCAAGCATTCCAGATATAAAGCGGGTTATGCAATTTTTCCAGCAATGATTGCTACCTTCATTACCCGACAAAACAACAAAGAAAGACATTTTATTGTTTATATTTTTATGTATTTTATGAAAATATAAACTAGTTTAAGTACTAAAATATCATATTGGCGACCCATTTGTTACTTTAAACGAAACAGCCAATGCACCCTTTGACTTTGACGGCACTCCATATTTGGTAATGATTACACAGACAGGTGGTTCTAAAACCAGATCGAACTAGTTTGCAACAAACATGTATTCATTATCGCAGTTGAAAGTAATATCAGTTTCATAAGAAATATAAGAGAAAAGATTCAATGAATGTAAATCGTTGATATATCTATATATCGAATGGAAGGCTACAGCAAGATTTTTTTCTCTTTTCATGTAGAAGCTTTTGAATAAATTCTTCTTAATAAAGCTGTATGACCCGATGTTCATGTATTATTTTTGTACATAATTACTTTAAAGCAGATTAATTACTTTATAAAGTTATTAACTTTCCCTTAATTACATGCTTGAAAACATCTGCATGTAAAAGAAAACAGTGCGAATATTATTTAGAAAGTAAATATAGTGGCTACATATAAATCATCCCATAATAGACGTCTATAAATAGACCCACGCGCGTCAGGGGAATCCCAACATGATGTAATAACTCATACGCAACTGTCTAGTTTTAAGGCTGAAAGAGCGTAAAACAACGAATTACTAAGAGGTATTTGATATTTTATTTCTATTAAACTTATGGTACGGTACTGTTATAACAAAATACACAGCTTTACACAGATAAGACCACCGATGATCTGAAAGTTTGAACTGGTCATGTGACTGTCACTTGAAATGGCAGAGTGATGCGGTTATTTGTAAACATCGATTTAAAATAAAATTATTTGGGTTAAAACAGGTGAAATAATTTATGATAGGTCGTACAGTCTCACAACTACATACGTGCGATGATTTAATAGCGTTTTTACGAGATGGATAAAAATATTGTAATTCGGACCATACAGCTTTATGAATACAAAAACAAGTCGGTTAATAATGGAGCACATTTTCATACCATGGGTATTCCAACAGACTGTTGGAAGACCTGGATATCAAAGACTACGTAGATATTGTCAATGAGGGACTCTAGCATCTTTTGATATCAACTTAATCAAAGCATATTTTAGAGTACGATAACAAGATATGAATACTTCCGTATTCCATTCTATAGAAGAAACAGCTGTCTTCTATGATGTTAAAAAAGCCTCGTTTTTAACTTGTCGTGAGGAATGGTCATGTAAAGTGTTGAAAAGTTGTACGTTTTGATGCTGTTGATCTGGGAGAAGTTTTGTGATTTTAGATTTATTAAAAGTTCTTTGGGATTTTTTAGATGTTCGTAGCTCCTTACTCTTCTTATCGTAAATCAACAACCTTTCGGATTACATAGTCTACGGAGTCCATACAGTCAGACTCATTGCTAATGACTGCGTTCTTTACAGACGTATAAACAAACCGACACAGTTCTAAGAAGATCTGGAAGCAATCCAAGTCCAAACGTGGGAAAAGGAACAGATTAATGAAATTCAATTACTAACAAGAGGTACTGTGAGTAATGCTCACTAAGAATACCCCACGCTTACCCCAATCTCCCAAAGGGTGTTGGTAATAGGTATAAACTACCTCTTTTCTGAGTGTAAAAAACAAATGGCATGGCAAACCGAACCATATTGCTACTTCGATGTCCAGTACGCGTGACCTTTGACCTTTTGACCCCAAAATCGATAGGGAACATCTTCATCCCATGGGTAGTCCATATGTATGATATGGTGACTGTAGGTGGAAAGGATAACGCTTTAGAGCCTGGAAACCATATTACTACTTCGATGTCCAGTGCGCGTGACCTTTGACCCCAAAATCGATAGGGAACATCTTCATCCCATGGGTAGTCCATATGTATGATATGGTGACTGTAGGTGGAAAGGATAACACTTTAGAGCCCGGAAACCATATTGCTACTTCGATGTCCAGTGCATTTGACCTTTTGACCCCAAAATCGATAGGGAACATCTTCATCCCATGGGTAGTCCATATATATGATATGGTGACGGTAGGTGGAAAGGATAATGCTTTAGAGCCCGGAAACCATTGCGTCTACAGACGGACGGACAGACGGACAACCCGATTCCAGTATAACCCCCCCCCCCCCCCACTACTTGTTGCGGGGGGTATAAAAATACAAAATTCTACATATCACTAACAAGCGACACCCATAAAACAACCATGCCATCTATGGTCATACCCTGAGAGAAGATGAATCAGCAAAATATCTCGAGTCAACATACCTAATGAAAGGTGAAGATAACGAACAGTGATCAATCTCATAATTCCTACAAGCAATACAAAATAGGCAGTTGGACAAACATATAACAAGACCTTAGCTACCAACACTCCTTCTTTCCTTGCAACATAAGACTATGGAACAACTTACCATCATCCCTAGTGACCCGCAACTCTGTCAACACCAACAAGAGCGAGTTGTAGAACATTTTCAAAATAAACACCCGATTCTAATTGTAAACATTGTCACTTGTATTTTACCTGCATTGTAAATAAATGTAGATGGTTTGCTCACGATTCGCACCAGTTCATTGATACACCAGATGGAAGAGGACGAAGAAGAAGAACGCAAAAACGTAGCATAGTCGGACCGGTTTAATCGGCGGTGTCGGGATACTAGTAGCTCGATCAGTTAGTACATGGTAACATACCTACCTGGAGATCAAAGAGTCTCTGGTTCTAACTCTAGTATTGTGAGTTGTGTTTCCTTCCCCGAAAATCCCGTGGGAATCCGGGTTTGAATTGGTCCTACGTACCCCTTGCTTGTCGTAAGAGGCGACTAAATGGGGGCGATCCTTCGGATGAAACCGCAAAAACCGAGGCCCCGTGTCACAGCAAGTGTGGCACGATAAACATCCCTCCCTGCTCAAAGGCCGTAAGCGCCCAGCATAGGCCTAAATAAACAATATTCAATCAATCCTTCCCCGAAATATTTAATGTCCTGACCTATCCCTGAACCTAATCCAAGAAAATGCCTACATAGATAGAGACTGGTTGTTTTATTGTCCTTGGGGTGTGAAAACGTTCGGCGGAAATGATTTACTCTTAGTAGTCCAGAGTTTCATTTCTAACCAACGCGACACCTTCAGTCTTTATCTATTTTTGTTCAGAACTATTCCAACCTTATCGAGCGAAGGTATTGTGTGACTTTCAGACGAGTTCAATTACTGGTGGCCAGATAGTTCAGTTGGTAGAGCACATGAATAGAGTTTTCAAGTAGCCCAGGTTCGAATCCCGGTCTGATTTGTTGCATTTCCTTCCCACCTGTTATAAAAGTTAATGTGTAACATAAAATAACTGTTTTCCGACATTAACTTAATTTTACTCTACCGGTGTATACACTCTACAGTGACAGGTTTAGAGGGCTTGCATTCCATTTTATTGGCACTAAAGCACATTTACGTGTTGATAGTCATGTACATGTATTGTATGCAATGCGGAATTTTCTACATATGATTTTATCAAGTAAATTTCTACAAAATTATCATTCGTTTAACTGTTTTCATATCAGACATACGATCAGTAATTGTTCATTTTTAAAGTTATTGTAATTCCTAAAATTGCCCAAAATAAGTAAGTTTGATACTGGTATCCGGAAAACTACCCCCCCCCCCCCCCAAAAAATAAGTATACCTAATACGTGTGAACTAGCAATTTTCTGCTCTCAGAAAGGGTAATTTTGCGACTTTAAAAATATTTTCGGGTTCACCCTCTGACAACACGAAGGGTATTCTCTTTAGAGAAGTCGAGAGGCATAGCCTTCATCGACTTCTCTTCGCAAGCATTCATGTTTTGATTCTGGAAAACGTGTAAATGCCGGAGTCGGTGACGGTTTATGCTTCGACCGACTTTTCGATTCAGATGTGCCCGGATTTACGCAATAGACAAGTTGTTTTCAAACATTTAACAGCAATGCACAAAACCGTCACAAGGAAATCAACATTTACTTGCTTTTAATTCATTTTCAACATGTCCCTGTCCCGGGTTTAAATCACAACTATGATTACGTCAGCCTGCTTTTCTCTTAACTGGTCCCCTATTGTGACAGCTCCAAAGACCAGTTAACGTAAACCCAGGACAGGGGACATGTAGAAAATGGATTAATAGCAAGTAAATTTTGATTTCCTTGTGACGGTTTTGTGCATTGCTGTTAAATGTTTGAAAACAACTTGTCTATTGCGTAAATCCAGGCACATCTGAGTCGAAAAGTCGGTCGAAACATAACCCGTCACCGACTCCGGCATTTACACGTTTTCCAGAATCAAAACATGAATGCTTGCGAAGAGAAGTCGATGAAGGCTATGCCTTTCGACTTCTCTAAAGAGAATACACGAGGGGGTGATCCCTTCCACATCTACCTACTTTCAGTGCAAGGTGAAGATAACGAACAGTGATCAATCTCATAACTCCTACAAGCAATACAAAATAGATAGTTGGGCAAACACGGACCCCTGGACACACCAAAGGTGGGATCAGGTGCCTAGGAGGTTCGCACTTCAGTGAAGCCTTCGGCTTCCAATTAACAAGACTTGTAAATGAGCACACTACGCCACTGGCACGGTTCACTAAAAGTGCAACTATATATGTAACACATATACTACAGTATTCGTTAAAAACTTTTTGTTAAAGTTTACATGTTTTGCATGCCTCGGGTTCATAATAAATGTTTTTTACTCAATCAAGATGATTTGAAGACTTATGGGGCTTTCATAAACGTGCAATAAGAACGAAGGACAAACTAAAAATGTTTTTTAAAAACATGAAAATAAAATTTAATTTATAATCAACATCAACAACATACATATACGTTTACAACGTGCCAAACAGATCACATTATATCTCCACGACTCTTTAGTAAGTCTATCTTTTAAATCCAAAAAAACTATAAGAATGCGTTCTCCCTCCGTGTTTTCCGTGTCGTCACACTACGCGGTTCATCCGTAGGAGAAAGTCCCGTAGTGCAGAGGAACCTATGCTGTAAAATCCTTGCTTTCGCGGATTTGGTGGTCTCCTCTTGCTTGCTCTTGGTGGAATTCTGGGCTTCTAACGGAAGTTTAAATGTTTCTACACTCGATAAAAACAGCTTCCGAGGAATGAATTTGTGTATCTTCACTGATCCCAAGACAGACAGCTCTCCAATTTTGTCTAGTGTACTTTTGATTGGCTTGGTTTTTTCTGGTCTAGCTCTTCCAAACATGTCTCATCTGTACGGCATGCTTCTGTAGACATTAATTTTCCTTTCTATATTGACAGCTTACGTCTGAAGTGTTCATTTTCTCTGTGTCTACCACAACGCTCTTGTCGACTTGATTTTGTGTCGGGATCCTTTGATCTTGATCATCTATTTCACGTGCTTTCTCGACAACTTCCAGGGTGTTTGCAGCAACTTCCGGTGAGAAGTCTAATACTTCACGATTGATCTCTTAACCCAATCCGTGAATTGTTCGTTGTCTGTCCGTTTATTCAGCACTGCCTTTCCAGTCTCAATGGTTGTTGCAACGATATTTCTCTTGATTTTCGTTGGTTTGTATAATTGTTTGAAGTAGTCATCATTAGCCCATGACGGCAAGAATGAATAAACACTTGCATTAGCAGCTTTCCAAACTTCAATTTTCGATATCGTATCTTTGACTTGTTCACTAAACTACTTTCTTTTTTCCGCTAGTAGATATATGGAGTATACCTAGTTCATTTCTTGTAGCCAAGTTAGATGCTTTATTGTGTACATCTAAACTGTTCTTCATGATGGAATTTTTAATTTTATTTCAAAAGATGTCATATCAAAATTATTGAAATTTGTATTAAGATCGGAAATCCATATTTTTGGGGAGTATGTTAAAATTGGAGCAATAATCATATCGCCTTAGAATAGCATTTTCTGTCATTGTTGAGATTTGACAACGTAATGGGAAAACGTGCAACTATATATAAATATAACAGTAGAGAGCTTCCTGTTGATGCTATATTGACATTCAGCTCACAACTGTTACAGAACAGCTATTTTTGTCTAGTATACCTATACCAAAAGATGAAATTATAATTCCAAGGAAATCGTTAGAGTCTGGTGGATAAAAGACTTGAGGGAACCATGGAAATTTGGAATATCCAAATTTAGCATCTGACTGTATTTCGGCACAAATGTCTTCAGTTGTAATTGATTCTGGATAAATATGAAAGCAGAAACAAATCAAAAGTCGCAAGAGAATAATGTGAAAAGCAATAAAATCAAATTTATCACAAACTTGCTTGACTGAATTAACAATCGAAAATAATGGGGTAACTTTCGTCGACAATCAACAAGCGATTTTAGTTAACGGGAATAACAACAAAAATACCGTGACTTTATGTCCAGAAGAAACATGTCAATGTTCTGCAACAGGTACCTGCTATCGCATTTCAACCCCGCGTACGCGTTTTAAATTGGGTAAAGTTTCTGACACGAAGAAAATTATCAATTTAAAACAATTATCAGATAAACAAGAATATCAGTAAAACTGATGGATGCTCCCCGAAATGCACCTAACCAATGAACTACTACATTTGACGAATGACTCGCACAATGATCATTAAAGGTTCAAATATTGTTGAAATGAAGGTTTCTTTTTCATACATAAGGTATATAATGAGTGATGTTGGCCTTTACAAAATGACCTTGAGTGCCCTTTGTCTAAAAGTCATTTTCCTATTCTTATCTGTATGGTATATTATCAATAACTGTTCAGAAACTGTTGAAATAAGGCACCTTTTCCATATATAAGGTATATTCTGAGTGACCTTGACCTTTCCAAAATGACATTGAGGAGACCTTGGTCCAAAAGATTGATAACTTTTGAAATGAAGTACTTTTTCATATATAAGGTATATGTTCTGAGTGTCATTGAACTTTACAAAATGACCTTGGGTGGCCTTTGTCTGAAAGCCTTTTGCCTATTACTTATTTGTGTAATATATGATCGATCCCTTTTCAAAAACTGTTGAGTCCCGTGAGGATCCGGGTTAGAATAGATCCTCAGTATCCCCTTGCTTGTCGCAAGAGGCGACTAAATGGGGCGGTCCTTCGGATGAGACCGCAAAAACCGAGGTCCCGTGTCACAGCAGGTGTGGCACGATAAAGACCCCTCCCTGCTCAATCGCCGTAAGCACTGAGCATAGGCCTAAATTTGAAACCCTTCACCGGTCTTGGCGACGTCTCCATATGAGTGAAAAATTCTCGAGTGAGACGTTAAGCAAGATACAACCAATCAATCAAAAACTGTTGAAATAAAGATTTTTTTTTACTTGTATAAGGTATATGTTCTGAGTGACCTTGACTTTTCCAAAATGGCCTTGGTCCACAAGTCCCTGTCGCAAGGAATATGATACATTTCTGATGAAAGATCTTTGATATCAAAAAACTGTTGAAATAAGGAGCTTTTATATGCTCTGAGTGACCTTGAACGTTAACATTTTCTAGATTTTACGCAGATTTATAATAGACTATTTATTAGCTATATAATAAAATCTGTTATTCAACGCATCAGAGGAAATTCGGGCTAGGAAAGTTGCCGACATAATGGGATAAGTGTTTCCCGCTATCAACAGACATAATTATGGAAACCTTAATTTCAATATATTAAATCATGTTCTTTTGATAATACTAGAAGATTGATTAGGAAATATTGATTGATTGATTATTTCCGCCACACTCAGCAATTTTTCAGTTATCTGGTGGCGTCCAGTTTTTATTGGGGGAAGAGAGAATCCAGATACAATGTACCTGGGAAGAGACCACCGACCTTCGGAAAGTAAACTGGGAAACTTTCTCACTTACCGGCGCGAGCGGGATTCGAACCCACGCCGACAGAGGTGAGATGCCGTGTGATTTTGAGCGCGATGCTCTAACCACTCGGCCACGGAGGCCCGATTAGGAAATAAGAATACGAAAAAAATTTAATGGGTTCCAAATATCAAAAACTCTCCAAAGTTGTTTTTATCCCACTGAGAAATCTTTTATTTACATTTTAATTAACATTATATGTTAAATGAAATTAAAGCATTAAATCTTTCACATAACTTGAAATATAGTCATTTTAAGACAAAAACGTACTATCCAACAAATATCTTCTGTTTAGGCCTAAGTATTGGCACCTTTTCTGGTCCATTATTTTCTGTAGCTCTCTGGGAAAATATTTGAGCATACCAGAGAGCTACAGATCCACCCCCTATAAGAACCGTTGGTTTGCGGCGCAGGTCGTTGTATTCTTGCATCATAATATCAAATAATTCCTAACATATTTTCCCAGTATATGTATTTTCTGTCCAAACATTTATTATTAGGGAAGATGTTTTAACATTTGTAAATTTTTGCTCCATCCTTAATGTCCCGGAGGTTATGCCCCCTTGTCTCAAAGATGCTTTATATCAAATTTGAACAAAAAATTAAATGGTAGTTATCAGGAAGAAGTTAAGAATGGTCAACTGTTAACGTACGGCACACGACGATGGATGCTGACCATTTGCAATAGGTCAGGTGACCTAAAGTATTTGTGGGGATATTAGGTCACATAGACTTTACTGTTCCAGAAACCGTACAAGTATGGAAATGAACCGGAACAACTCGATACTGTCTGGACAATTAACATTTCTGTACATTGCATCGGTTCATCACTTATTCATGTATACAGATATGTCACGAAAAGGTTTCCGTAGAGTATCCTCCTGTCAAAGTCAACCGTTGACTGCAAAAGTCAGCCCTTCTTGCAAAAGTCCACTTATCACTCGCGCTCGGGTAAACATTGATGTTGTCAAATCTACAACAAATAAAAAGAAATAACACTAAATATCAAATTTATTTAAGGAATGACTTTAATTCTGGGGCAAGTTATATGAGTATAACCTGGTTTGGGTCAGTTTACGCTTTTTTTAATTATTAATTTTTTTAATTTATAATCCGCGAAGCGGATTATAAAGCGTAAACTGACCCAAACCAGGTTATACTCATATAACTTGCCCCAGAACTAAAGTCATTCCTTATAATTTAATACAAGAGACAAAGATGCTAACCTTCGTTTATCAAAATGTACATAAACTCGGAAAAATGACAACTGAGCCGCGCAATGATTCACTTAGCAACAATGACACAAAGTGTCTAGCTGTGAAGGTCGCCATCTTTAATCTTTAGTTCTACAGAGCCTAGCCATTTATCAAAATATTGTATCGAAAGTGAAGTTTGTCATGATAGAAAATATGTGCAGATTATGCATGCAATGCGTATTTCGCTGCCCTTAGAGATAGAGATCGACTTTGAAGTCGCTCATCTCCGACAGATTGAGAAAATACGGGAAATTGCATTGTTTAGGCCTACCCAAAATAAATCTTCAAATATAAAAAAAAAAAAATTGCAATAATTTGCGGCTTTAACTCTGTGAAAACTTCTACTACATGAAAACTTTCCCTTGTATGCAATGTTGTCGCTAATAGTAAATCCGACACAAGAAAATATGTAAGCAAGTGACAAATCGCGATCCACATGTGTCTGACGTCATGTGATAAAATGTGACGTATGAATTTTGTTTGCTTTGTTGAAAGACGGAACAAGCAATGAAACTACCCCCCCCCCTTTTTTCCCCAGTGAGAAATGTATCTCAAAATGAACAAAGTAATGCTTACTTGGCAAATCATTAATTCGAATATAATATTTTTGTTTCAATCTATTATTCGACCATACATAGGCTACAGAGAAAGATGTTTTACAACAGTGATTTGCGTACAAGTAGATGCTAATATTGACAACGAGAAAACAACATGTGTATTAGCTGCAGAACTGTAGCTCTCTGAAAAAATATTTTGACATAACAGTTATGTCAAAATATTTTTTCAGAGAGCTACAGTTCTGCAGCTACATGTGTATCAAACCAAATTATCTTATTGTACACGTTGACTTTCTATTCCATAGAAGGCTGAAAACAGTGCTGCGATGTAAATTTAGAGAGAGAGAGAGAAAAATAGTTCCGGCATCTGGTTGTCAAGGGTGTGTGTCCCCCATACCAAACCAGATTATACAAAAATAACTTGCGTTCCTCAATTGGAAATTGACCAATCAGAGACAAGGATACAATAAGAATTAAATTATTCACAATTTTATTTTTAAAAACCCGTAGCATATATTCCAACTCCTGAACTTAAATTAAAACCATATAGATTTGTTTTTGATTATTTTCAGTTTTATTTTTATTTGTTTATTTATTTATTTTGTTTCATTTTCAGTTTTAAATATGTAAATAACATACATATATGTATACAACATACCTTCATATACTATTTTATATTGTATCTGTATAATACTGCTGTCTGTATATATGTTTTCAGGACCACAATGTAAACTAGTTTTAAACTAATTGTGCTATCCTGTTTAAATAAAGGACATTATTATTATTATTATTATGAGAGTAATACTTGATTTAATGTGCGCATTATATTTAATTATTGCTCTCTTCGATTCAATTGATGCGCGCATCAATCGAATTAACGAGAGCAATAAAAGATTTGATGCGCGCGTTAATTCAATTATTGATTTGATTTGAACATAGCTCTTAAAAACTTAGAGAGCCCTCTGCTTTATGACAATTGATTACATATATGATAATGTTCAAGAAATGAAACACAAAGGTATCAAAGGTAAAAAATTATTAGCTTTCATAAAGCAATTATATAATAAATTATATCTGTAGACATATAAGTACAATTGATTAATATATGCATGTAGTACGTACAAAGTAATCGCTATGCAAATTCCATCAACTAAAAACGACCAGATCTCTTTATAAATAACTGAACATAGGAAAATAATTCTTTGTTTTCTGTGGTACTGCTTGCGTTATCTCCCCATAATAATACATGCGTGTCTACTATATACAAATTATTGCTCTCTTTCGTTGAAATATTGCTCGCAATAATTAATTTAAAGCTCGGCATAAATAATTTGATGATCTCTTTAATGCAATTGAAGATATCTTTAATTATTTCCAATGCTTTTGTATAAGGAATTAATGCGCGCATCAATTCTTTTAAAGAGAGCAACAATTCAATTAAAGAGATCATTAATTCAATTGTGGATATGTTGAATTGAAGATATATTTAATTATATAGTTACTCTCTCTAAAAGAAGTATTGCTCTCTTCAAATAAATTAAAAATATCATTAATTCAATTGAAGAGAGCAATAATTGAATTAATGTGTGCATCAATTCAATTATTGCTCTCATCAATTAATTTAATGCGCACATCATACCCCAATTATTGCTCTCTTCAATTGAATTGTAGTGCGCATCAATTCAATTGTTGATATCATTAATTCATTTGAAGAGATCATTAATTCGCTGTAACTGACGGTATTTTTTCAACTATCCAATTACACACTATATAACACCTATCGGTATAACTAATATAATCCCCAAGATCTGAAGAAAAAAATCAGCAAAATAAACAAGGGAATATTGTTTGAGAGCATACCTACAATGCACCTCGGAGATAATGAGCAGGAATTACTGACAGGATGACAATGATTCATGAATCGACATTTCCTGCTCATTTGACGGGTTTATTGCTTCAGATTCACTCTGATTTGATTAAGTTATATGTATTCAATCACAAATATATTAAATATTTGTTCTTTATTCTTTCAATTTATTTGCTTTAAATTAATGCGCGCAATAATTCAGAATTGAAGATATCATTAATTATTTGAAGAGATCTTTAACTTAATTATTGCGCGCTTCAAATGAATTTATGATATTTTCAAATAATTGAAGATATTTTCAATTATTTATGTTAATTTGGCGCTCCATACCATTTTTTTTTTTTTTTTTTTTTTTTTTTTTTACCTGTACTCATTCCGGCACCACTTTTCCTTTTTGAGTTTTATTAAACCACAAAAACTAGAATATTTCCCGATAGCCCCTAGTCCATAGATGGTTTATTCGTTGACTGAATAAAGATACAGGGAATACTAAGAGTTATCTGTCATTACTTCATTCCGTCTTTGATTATTTTTTTCCCCGACCTCTCATCATTACAGGACGCTTTATACATACAATCCCTCAAATTACCTTAAATAACTTTATATATTCTGGTAACCCATGCTCCAGGGATGTTACATCTTTTTACCGAATTTAAAAATATTGTATCTTAGTGGAGATATTGAATCCTTTTTACATCTCAATATTCCATTCCGACGTTTATTTCTGCCGCGTATATCTAATCGGGATTGGTGTGTCGCAATTCCAAACCGGAAGTTTTGCGAAGCGAGTTGGTGGGTTTTTTTCAGAGCTGAGACTGAGAGTGAGAGTCAAAAAGAAATGTCTGGTTCAATTGAAATCCCTCTTCGGGACACCGATGAGGTACGTTTTTCATAGCCATTTTGGTAAAAGAAAGCTTGCATATCAAATAAAATAAAAGACCGCAATCTCTGAATGCAAACCTGATGGCTATAGCCTAGGCCTGTCTTGCTCAGCGCTGAGTGTAAAACGAATTAACGATGTCATGATTGCCATCAAAATATCAGGTCATTATCTATTTCATAATAGATAATAACCTGATGAACTTTGATAGCATTGTTTTTACGTCATGATTAGGGCTTTGTGCATGTTCCAATTCTAGGTGGGTAGTTTAGCTTTCATCCACACTTCAGTTTCAGATAGTAATGTACAATACATTTCTCTTTCATATTGACATGAAATTTTGATTACTCATATTTGCATAATGTGTGTATACGGTGTAACCGTTGGGACGAGCGAAGCATGAAATGGTCATTGGTGTGTCCCATGTGATAATTATAATTCCGTTAAGTACGATAAATTATAATTCTACTGAAATTATGTAACATTTATGAAATTCCCCTTGCGCTAAACGTCCAGTAACATCTAAATATTAAAGGGGAATATATGCGTATAACTACAGGATCCGCCTATTCATTCAACGCAGGGAATATAACACCAGCCAACGTAAGCTGTGCATTGTGACGATTTTAAACAACAACAATACATCCCGTTTGCAATTTAAAAGACAGTTAAAACTAAACAAAATTAATCAAGAAATTCAAAGTGTTAAAAAAGTAAGCGTAACTATATCGTATATTTTTATTTAAAGAAACTCTTGAACTCGTTCATCTATTTAGTCATATTACTGTTTTTATTTGATGATTCAGATTGGCTAAAAACTGTAACAATAATAATTTTACTATTGATTTTTAACAATTTAAGTGTTTGAATTACAAATTGCATGTCAGTCTTGTATTTTTGGTATTCAAAATTAAAACATGAAGAACTGTAGAAGGAACTAATGAACAAAACAAAATGGATGCGACCATATGGATCACAAAATTTTCAGCGAACGTATGTAGAGGTTATCTCTATTCATTAGCTGATTTTCTCATTTTTTCCTTTCAAATACGTGTTACCTTTAGAGCCTTGCTTTGCGGACAGGGCTTTACAAGACTAGAAGTAATTATTTTTATTCACTGGTTATTTGGGCTATCAACATAAATTTTTACTAGTCATTTGATAACTTTTGCTGTCCCCTCAGACCAATGGATATGAAAATGACTGCCCAATTATATTCCATATTTGGTAATAATGAAACATTTTCAACATTAGACCTAATAATCTTGTTTATTCAAGCTAGCATCAATAGCGGGTTTATAAAATGTCGTAGTCTTATTATTTTTGTGCATGTTTATTTAATCAACTTCAAAAATAGTCTACATCATCTTCATTTTTGCAATTTATGGAAGTTTAGTGTCCCAGGATTATGAAAGTGTCACAAATTGCACAGCTCATTCTCAGAAACTTGTGGCTGAAGATGCACACTTCTTAGATATACTCATTATTTACCAGGGTCTGTGCTGTATATGATATCATTAGTGTGGTTTATTTTTGTAGGTGATTGAGTTGGATCTTGACCAGCTACCAGAGGGAGAAGAAGTGTTGAGTATCCTTCGACAAGAAGTAGCACCGCTTCACATCTGGGTGACTCTGGCAGTAAGTTCATAAACTTATTAAACTACCAAATTTTTTTTATAAATTTAAACCTGTTGAAGTGTTTACATTGAGGCCATCATTAAAAATATTTTTGTTTGATGTACTCTGACCCACATTTTTCAAGGTGGGTCGGTACTAAGTAGTTTTTTTTTGGGGGGGGGGGATGTCATGAAATTTTTTTTTTTATTTTCTTTTAAAATAAGGAGAATTTTCTATTTTTCAAGGGAACCCCAAAAAAAAATGAAATTTTAAATTGCTGGAAAAAATGATCAGGTAGGAGCAAATTTGACGGGTCGGTCGGAGTACATCAAACAAATCCATTTTTATTTTTGGCCTGACATAGTAAAAGTCGACAAAAGAAATAACAGGGTTGTCACTAGGGATTTTTCAAGGTGAGTCCTGGACTCGTGGTTTCTGAGTAGCTTGAGTTCCATGAAAATTTGAAGTTCCCATGAAAATTTTATAAGTCTTTTGTGTCATATTTTTGAGAAAAGTAAAATAAGGTATAATTCTTCTGCACCCCTATTCAGAATGTTCAAACACAAGTTGATACTTTCCTTTGTTTGCTTCATTCTCAAACAATAGCAAAGATTGACATACATGTTTATAAATAACTCTAATAATAATAATAATACCATATTTATATAGCAATAAATAAAACATTAACCTTAATTAAACTTAATTACCTACTCAACATGCTCAATGCATAATTGTGATAGTAATTAAATATTATGATTCACTATTTGGCCACAGATTAACAAATATTTTTAGTAATTGTCCACACAGTCAGCAATACACTTTTGAGTCATCACAGCAACCCATTGTCATATGCAGAGTTCCCGAAACTAGTAAAAAATCTGTAGGACAATTGTCCGGTAAATATTCAAAATTTACCGGACAATTATGAAATTTACTGGACATTGTTGTTTTAAATAAAAAGAGATAAAATTAACATAGATCGGATTAATAATTTATTTCTATTTCCATTTCATGCACAGTTTGTTCAATTGCTCTGTCATTAAAGTCTTCTGTCTGTTCGTTGTCAGAGTCACAGTCCATCTCGTAGTCACAGTCATCTGCAGTCTCAGGGTCCGATTCAGCAACTGTTGTATTCCTAGGTTCCTCATCCTGTGTCACTTCCTGAATCATAATGTCTTCGTCTTGTTGTTCGCTGTTCTTGTTGCAAGTAGATCTAGCGTAGGTCAATCTTCTTGGCTGCTTACTTGATTCGTTTTCGTTGTCTCAAAATCCGTTGCATCTTTGTGAAAAGTCGACTTCTCATTATCTAATAAAGCGCTAGTTCTAAAGTTATTTGAACCTTTCACAAAATTTATTGGATATTTTGACCGACCTTTCCCCGATTCCTCGTAAGAGATGCAAACTTTACAAAACATCATATATCCATCATAGACCAGCCATTTCCAATCATCTAGCCATTTCTTGTGGAATTTTCTTTCCCTCTTACTTCCTTTATCCCCATCATTGTCTTTCTGACCGTCTTTTTCTTTTCTTTTAGTACCTGTGGCACCCGAATTCCACTTTATCGGCCACATGCCCAATGTTGGTCAACTCCAATAGGAAATTGTCGTATGTGTGTAAAAAAAGAACCCGCGAATTTATCCGGATTAAAAAAATAAAACTACGCGTTTGTTTGGCTTTTCCCTCCACTTTTAATTAATAGTTATTTTTTGTAACTAATAAAATGACTATTACATTTAGTTATATTTGTTCAGATGTTTTTAAATTTCAAAATAGTCCATAAAATCTGACGGACATTTTGACCGATAAAATTTGGATTTTGCCGGCCCCATTCAAAATTTATCGGGGATGCCCGATGGACCGGCGCGTTTCGGGAACTCTGCATATGACACAAATTAACACAGATAGGATATGTTATAGGGCTGAAACAATTAATCGCGGATCACTCGAACCACGATTCACAGCATTCAGTTCAATTTTCGGTTCAACATCTTCAAATTTTGATTCGGTTCATGTTTACATTTTTTTTCTGGAAATAAAGAATTCAACGCGGATTTGGTTTTTTACTTTACAATTTATTACGACAGAAATGTTGGGCGCTAACTCGGGAATCATGATTAAAAACCCTCTGGCAAATCTAAGGTCCCCTGTATGGAAGCATTTTGGTTTTAAAGAGAACAGAACTGCGTCAGTATGTGGAATTTGTTTCACAGAAATAAATTATAAGTGTGGAAACACAACTAACCTTGCAAATCATTTAAAATGAAAGCACAATACTATTAGTATCTCTACAACGGATTCTACAGAAATACAACCTGGTCCCTCATTAAAGAAAAGTAAACTGGAAAAACCCTGCACAGGTCAGTTACATCTTCACGGTGCTTCTAAAGGTTCTACCCAATACGCATGTTCTTATCCTTGTTCACAAGCAATTACCAATGCTCTTGGATATTTTATGAGACCATATTCTATTGTCGAAAACGATGGTTGTCAGGGGGAAAATTGAAATAAAAACATGAAAGGTGTATTTTTTTTATTGTTTATTAGAGTTTTTGACAACTATTGAATTGAATCAAAAATAATCGAATTGTGGCTTAAGAATCAAAAATCGAACCGAACCGTGAGGTACCTGAATTGTTTCAGCCCTAATATGTTGGGATGATAAATAATTATTGTGATGGAGTAGGTTTACTGTTTTCTGGTGATCTGTAAATCATAACAAGCAACACTATTTTCGATTCTGATGAAGATTTGATAAAACATAACTGGTGCACAGTGAACTCAGTGGTATTAATTTGATTTAGTAGGGTGTAACATGTCATCTAGATTTTTCCAACTGATACACAAATAACATGGTTTCGAAGGAAATGGATTTTGGACTGATTTTTACTCAAGTTCGGGACTCGTCGTTTTGGACATCTTTGCATCCCAAATGAATTTTCCGCGTCTAGGATGCAGATTCCTTTGTTAGTGACAACCCTGAATAAAAGATATGTGATAAGACATCTCTCACATATGTTTTTCTGAATATTTTGAATAGGAAGTCGTTTTTACATTTTCAGTTGGAATATTACAAACAAAATTATGTCCAAGATTTTGTCAAGATTCTGGATGCCTCCAGGACAGATGCAGGGTTGGATTATCCAAACTTTGAGAGAGATCAGATGCGAGCCCTGGACACACTTGCTGCATATTATGTCCAGAAAGGGCATAAAGAAAAGAATAAGGATAAGAAAAGGGAGCTGTTTACACAGGCTACCCTTCTATACACGACAGCTGATAGAATCATCATGTATGACCAGGTAGAGATCTACGTTTACTGTGATGAATGGCTACCATAAAATTTGGACATTTTGTTTTAGAATTAATGGCTTTGTGTTTTCCACGGAGTCAAATTGATTTTCATAGAAGAGTATGAATTTCCATGCAGAAGAACATTATTTTCATTACCTTTTGGCATAATTATGATATTGAATAATAATTTATTTCTCGCTTCTTGAAAGGGTTTAAAAATAATAGGAAATAAGATCTGTTAACTGGTTGTGGTAGCTTTGAGGTTAGGTTTTTCGTAACTGAGAGGTCATGAGTTAAAGGCCCACGAGAGGTTGTAAGTTCAAGGCCCGCTTGTGTCATAGCCGCATCAAATCTAAGATTTGCTTGGCATTTAAAGGTGAGAGTCTCGGATCTTTCAGATAGGACCTTAGAAATGGAGGTCCTGTTTCGTGGCATGCATTGGCACATTAAAGAACCCTCAATAGCTATGGCCCTGAACTATAGTTCTAAGTTTGTGGTCCTTTGGATGAGACCGCAAAAACTGAGGCCCCGTGTCACAGCAGGTGTGGTACAATAAAGATCCCTCCCTGCTCAAAGGCCATTAGTGCCAAGCATAGGCCTAAATTTTGCAGCCCTTCACCAGCATTGGTGATGTCTCCATATGAGTGAAATATTCTCGAGAGGGACATTAAACAATATTCAATAAACTTCATCTACAGTAGATGATATTTTTGATGGAGGGAAAAATTCTCTGAAGGGACATAAATCAAATAAACCATAAAGGGCTCATTAATTTGTGCTATTAAGGTATACTTATGTGGGGTGTGAATGTTCAGCAGCCAGTCTGATATAATGTACTAGTAATTTTGAATATCAAATAAAAAGGTCCTTTATGAAGAAAATTTTCTAAAGTGCTTGTATTTTCAACCAAATGATTAAACATTATTAAAAATCATTTATTGTACCATAATTGAGGAATTAAAAACTTGGTAAAATGTCATAATTGACTTTGACCTTTTACTCGAATTAACCAATTTAAGGATTTTTCAAACAGAATTGTCAAAATGTAGCATTCCATCATATGCTCTTCATTAAATTTTGTCTGAAAATTGTTACATTTGATTTATGCAATATTTCCTTCTTGCAAGTGAAGACACATTATAATGTTTATGATCAGCATTTCTCTTGGTAAGCTGACTCTACTGTAAACAGAGTAATGGTCAGAATTTCAACACTGTATCTTCCTATGCACATTTTGATTGGGGGACCAATATTTCTAAATGTGTTACTGTATGTGTTCCATTTTATCATTTGATGAGATACAGGTAACTTAATTTCACGTTGTAGAATCACTTGCTGGGTCGTGCCTACTTCTGCCTCTTGGAGGGAGACAAAATGGACCAGGCTGATGCACAGTTTAACTTTGTGTTGGGTCAGGTAAATGCAATTCTTAATTATTTTTACTATAACAGAATGTACCCAAGTGTGATACAAATATGTAATAATGTTTTTAAAAAAATATGTATGTAATACAAGAAAGTATTATATGTAAATATTTATTACACATACAGTATAATTTGTCCAAACCGGCCTATGAGTACTCCGGCGCTCTGTCAATTCCGGCCACAAAATATAGTCCCTAATATTTCTTTAACAAATCCTTTATTAATAATTCCCTGTACTCCGGATACTGCGTATTCTGTATATCGGCCGGCTTACACAGTCCCAACTGCTATCACTTAACTTTAATTATCCTGTGTAAACCGACCCCTCGATGATACACCACCCTAATTGTTGCGGTCCATTGTATTTGGTGTACACAAGGTCCCAACTGCTCGTAATTAGCTCTAATTATCGCATTTAAACCAGCCACCCCACGATGACCAACCTGTCGGTATTCGGTCGATCACACGCAATGTACACAAAGGGTGTCTCAAGGGAAGCCACAGGTAAGTAAAAGAGTGCAACTGGCAAGGAGTCGCGATCAGTTTAAAATAAAACCTGATTTTTAGGGGGTGCACTTTTCAATTATCACAGCACCACGCACGAGGTAATGGCGCTCCCCTTAACGACAGAGACGAGAACTGACATTAAAATACAAAGTTCAATTAATCGATGAATTCGATACATTCTTGGAATGAAACAAAATCGGCAACAATTCCGTTATGTTTTCCAAAAGCAGGGTTTCCCCTCGTGGACTTTTCGGAGCTCTACGGCGGTCAGACAGTGATGATATGCAGTTAGTTAGCACAACTCGCCATGTCTGGTCGATCACTCAGCATTGCATTAGTTTCCGTTTCACAAATTGAGACAGTTGAAAGCGATACATTTACAATGAAAGCTGGGAAAGACAAATTTTAAACGAACACAACACAAACTTGACGAACGTACATAATGTAGCACTTGATAACGGCGATGATGTAGACGAAATCGACAATTTACCAACAGAAAATTGTGCGAATAATTCCCAGATTTTAAACTGTTTAATAAAAATTGAAACTTTTTCAAATGAGCACGACAATAAAACACTGACATTTATATTTTTACATTTTGAATTCTTTTGTGATATATTTAAACGTTGGCAATCATTACACACGTATGCATAGATAGTGAATACAAGGGAAGCAACTCTCATTATTGTCAACATTCTGCACTCCGGACTCTGTGCAAACCGGCCAATTTCTTTGGAACCACACATAGCCGGTTTAGACAGATTATACTGTATATACTTTTGAAATCACTCTGTCAGTTCATAATTTTCATATCTGAAGTTCCGTTTTCTCTCACTGAACACAGTTATATGCTCTCAGCCATGTCATCTCAACTTAACTTTAAAAAAATTGTTTTATTTAAAGTTAGAAACTATTATTTTTAAATTGGGCATTATAGTGTCTCATGAAATAGCTGTTCTGGCCCCGTGGTCATACAGTGAAAGTAGTCAAAATTTAAATTTTGTATACATCTTTGCTTTGTTAAGATCACACTTATGTGTAGTTTTATATTGACATTTTGGAACATAATTGAAATCTATTTTTAGCATGAATTGAATTATTGACTAATATCAATATGTTATGCATAAAACCAATTTGACAATGGAACTGTAGTGGGTTTTTTTTCAGGCCATGGTCATAATTATTAATGATAATATTATGTCCTGGATATTGCTAGGTACTGTATTTTACTCTTCAGTTTGGAAGTCTAACATCGTAAATTGATCAGATCTTGACATTAAGAATTCATGATTTTCAATTCACACCTGCCTTTTAGGACCCAGTTTATTAAAATAGTGAAACAATCATAAGCTAGGTTGTGATCTATAGAATCTTATTATTTCAAATTTGTAATGAAGGACCAGTGCTGGATTATGACAAAGATTAATCTGAGTTTCTTCTGCCTTTACACATTTTTAAAATCCTTTGCTTCACATGTTACTTCTAGTAGTATTAATTAATTTCATCATTAAGGCTATAATTTCATCTTTTGATAGTTGCCACCCTATAATGCATACATCATCTCTTTAAGACTTGTTTATTTTCATACATCATATACTGCTCCTGGCAAACAGAATTAGGGGACTTGAAATTTTCCAATTTTTATGCAAATGTCACTAAAATTGCCAATTCAAAAGGTCTGGTCCCACCTTACGGTAAATAGAACTGATGTATAGCTTTTCTTACTTGTGCCGGTCTGTTTTTGAATGAGATCTACATGTAAGTATATCTGGTACATCACACCTTTATTTTTATCGTCGCAGGCAAACAACAACATCCCCTCACTGCTGGGTAAGGCATGCATTGCGTTCAATAAAAAGGACTATCGTGGAGCATTAGCATACTACAAAAAAGCCCTGAAGACCAACCACAACTGTCCTGCCTCCGTCAGGTTGGGGCTTGGTCATTGTTTTGTCAAACTCAATCGCTTGGAGAAAGCCAGGTTAGTTGTTTCATATGGCCATTCTGTAATTTCTTGAATCCCTTCCATTACATAAGTACAGTAAAACTATATCTTATTTGATAAGCATTTATACAAGAGTGATGTGTCATAAAGTTTGGTATTGTAGTTTAATAGATTTTACATGTAGCTTTGTTATAACAGGGTGTCAAGTCCCTATTTATTCCTATAAACTTCAAGGTTCCTATATTTTCCCTGTAAGTCATTATAATCCCTATAAAGCCCTATATATCCCCCCAAAAATGACATTCCTATTTTCAAAAATGATAAAAAAAAAAAAAAAAAAAAAAAAAACCTTAAAAAATCCAGGAGCTGATGCTAGATTGATATTTGATCAGATTGTTATGAAGAGAATAACTATGATGATTGTATAAGAACTGTCTATTGGATGGAAAACTGTCCACATCTGAAAGGATTTTGTCTTTGTTTATGTTTAATATTATTTCTTCTCCAGCAAAATACTATGCTTGCTAGATTTTTTTGCAGAAACAATAAACTTTTATACAAATTCTTTAATAAAACCCCGATTTATTCCTATAAATCTGCTGTAAAAATCCCTATATTTGCCCTGTAAACTGCAAAAAAAATAAAAAATCCTATAATCCTATATTTTTTAGACCAAAAGTGGCTTGACACCCTGTTATAAGACTATTAGTAATTTTACAATATTAAGATTTCTTGCATACATGTACACATTATGTACCAGCTTTAATGGGTCTGACATCTGCAATATGAATTCTTAGAATTAGGTGACAATACTTTATCTGTTAAATGTAACTGATTAACGTGTACACATTATATACCAGCTTTAAGGTAGGTAAATACTATTAGAAATTTCTGTCAATCAAATTTTTTTTTCATTTAAATAACTTTAACAACTCATAAACTAACTAAAAAACCCATATTAGACATACCTTTGCGGGTTTATTTTTATACTATGTGCTACAGAGCACATATACCCCCAAATGCAAAAGTCAAATTTTAACACAAGAATGCATGATCTCATGTTTTATTAAAAATATGCACCAAAGCATATCATATTAAGCTATAATATATAAAAACCAATAGCTATTCATTTATTGAGAGAATTTTTAAAGATATTCAATTGAAAACATACACAATTGCTGTTTAATCTGCTCACATCCTTCAGAAAAAAATCACAGAATATCGCAAGTTTGAAAAATTCTCAAAATCTAAATTGTTTACATGCCAGTTTATCTTTAAAAATATTTAGAATTATATCTAAGGTTAACAAAAAAACATATTTTACCATAGTTGACCAGAGATATTTTGCAAAATGGTCTCTTGAATATGCAAACCCCCATTTTTAAATTTAAGTTTTACAATTATTTTTTTGCACACTTTGAAAATAGTAAATTGTAACAGCAAATACAGTCTAAAAATCAAGATTAACAGAATATGACAATATATATATATGTAAAACATACTGAAAATTTTGTCCTACCAGACAATTAGAACACAAGGGGGGGGGGGGGGGGGGGGCACCCCCACCCCTTTCTTTTTCTCACAATTGTTTTGGTGTGTGTGTTATTCTTTTTTTGTTTGGCTATCAATCAAATCATACATAAAAATACCTACATGCTATCTCATACTTATAGAAAAAATAAATATAGTGTAACATATGTGTTGATTCTAGCAACTACAGCTCATGTACAAATAATTTTGTTTCTTGAAAGTACTTGTGAAGAAGAGTTCAAATATTCAACAACTTTGCTGATGATTTCTGAGGATTTATAATTCTGGGTTTCTTTGAACCAAACACAAACTCACTAAAAACAGTTTGAATTCCACTGTGAGGGTCACGCCTATGTATAATTTTTAACTTGTTCAGGCTTAGATTGCAAGCTATGAGCCTTTTAGAGATCAATGTAGATATTACATTGCTTTGTACCATTGGAGCTAGTGAGGACTTGATACTATAATAATTCATGGTAAATATATCTAAGATTCACATTTGAATGCTAAATGTAACTCGTACAGTTCTCGTAAACTACAAACATCAGACAAAGAAGTTATAACTGGAACTTTCTAGTCGGTGTTTAAAATTTAAAACCGGATACGTAAAAGCACGGACTTTCCTTAATACATGTAATTAGGTGACAATACTTTATCTGTTAAATGTAACTGATTAACGTGTACACATTATGTACCAGCTTTAATGGGTCTGACATCTGCAATATGAATTCTTAGAATTAGGTGACAATACTTTATCTGTTAAATGTAACTGATTAACGTGTACACATTATATACCAGCTTTAATACATGTAATTAGGTGACAATACTTTATCTGTTAAATGTAACTGATTAACGTGTACACATTATGTACCAGCTTTAATACATGTAATTAGGTGACAATACTTTATCTGTTAAATGTAACTGATTAACGTGTACACATTATATACCAGCTTTAATACATGTGGGTCTGATACTTAATCTGTTTGGGATGGTAATTATTCAGCAAATAAGACAGTTTACTCATTAGAAGCCATCAATCGTGTATTGTAGGGATGTACTGGAGAATTAGATATACATGGTTTGCTAATTCCCAGTACATAATTTATCTTAAAAGAACAACAAATTTATTTAGAAACTTTATTAGAAGTGGTGTGATTGTGTATGTGTTTGAATCTGCCCCAATATATGTAAAACCAAAACTGGCACGGAGTTCATTTCTATTTATTCAGGTGGAGATAATTTTACTTAATCAACTACGTTCCAATACTGACTTATATTATGAATGTGGGACTATAACTCAAAAGAAATTTCAGATAAACTTATTGTATTAAATGAATAGTCAAATAGCAAATTTTTATTCAAATAACAACAACAGAAAATGTTTGATTTTGTTGACATCCTTAGTATGTTTTTGTCCTGATGGGAATACGCAGCTTTCAGCGACGATTACTACGTGTATATGTATTTAGCTGTCTGAATCTGATTGTAGAATGGCATTTGAGCGAGCTCTGCATTTGGATCCACAGTGTGTGGGAGCATTGATTGGTCTGGCTATTCTAGAGCTGAATTCTAAAACCCAGGACTCCATTAAAAACGGTGTCCAGTTACTGTCCAAAGCATACACCATAGACTCCACCAATCCCATGATTCTAAACCATCTTGCCAACCATTTCTTCTACAAGAAGGTAATAGCATGTAGTTCTGAAATCAGGTAGGCAGTAATAAATACTCATTTCAGGACTAAAATAGATTTTTACATGAGTTTTAGGTTTCTCTGAACACATGCCATGCAAAAGAAATTTGATTTTCAGTGTTTGTAAAAGAGTCTTACTTTCATAAAATAGATTTATAGTGTAGGTAAGTGAGAAGAGAAGAATATTCATTTATGGTTTGCAGTTCTGTTTTCTCTGTTTTGACTTGATGTTAAATCCATGAAAATATCACTATTGAACGAAATAATCAGACCTGCATCTTTATGTTTTATGGAAGTGAAATTAATACAAATTTTGTTCAAAGCTTGAAAATAACCAGGAGGAAAATGAATTACCTTGTTTTCTGTGTACAGGATTATCAGAAAGTGCAACACCTGGCTCTTCACTCATTCCACAACACAGAGAATGAAGGCATGAGAGCAGAAAGCTGTTATCAGCTGGCTAGGGCCTTCCATGTTCAGGTATGAAAACACAATGACTCCTGGGAGTTCAGATCAGCATCTTTTGACTCAGAATGATTAATGAATGAGTCCTGTTTGCATTACAGCAAGACTACGATCAGGCCTTCCAGTATTACTACCAGTCAACACAGTTTGCTCCTCCTAACTTTGTCCTGCCGTTCTTTGGTCTGGGCCAGATGTACATATACAGGGGTGATAACGAAAATGTAAGTCATCCAATCAAATGATTGTTTCCGAAGTTGTAAATGAATGTGGGATGTACAAGCACTGTTCTACTTTCACTTTGTCACACAGGCAGCCACATGTTTTGAGAAGGTGCTGAAGGCTCAGTCGGGGAATTATGAAACAATGAAGATTCTGGGTTCCCTTTACGCAAATTCACCTGAGCCTGCTAAAAGAGATGTAGCCAAAGTACGTATACTGATGGAACAAATATTAATGATAAGTACCATTCTACATGTGTGTTGGCAGATTCTTTGATGAAAGCAAAGGGCGTAGCACATTGGAAAGTGGTTGACAAAAGAGAAAAGCCCACACACATGTTTACATCATTGTTTTATGATAATTGTATACAATTATGTATGTACTTTAATGTGACATATGATGGAATATGCAACTTTTAGTTGTCGATGGTTTGTAATGAACTGTTAACCCAGCTGAGGATTTGATGGTTTGGGTCTTGTTTGTATATGTTTATCTGCGAACAACATCAAGTTAAAAATATTTGGTTTTCATTCAAATTTTCATACAAAAAAAAAATAGGTTTAAACTTAAAGACAGAGTCAAAACTGGAGCCCAACACCTTGGGGTTTAATTTGCAGAAGATTCTCACGAGTGGATACCACGTGGTATTCAATACGGTCTGGATCCAAAAGTAAAACTTGTAGAAATAAAACAGATCACCAACACATCATGAGAATGCATGATAAATGTGTTTGGTTGACCGATTTCAAGCATGGGGCGGTCTTCATCAGGACCTAAAAATAGGATTGATAACTAGCTGATTAAATTTTTGGAACAATCTTGGTGAAAGCTGTAGCAGATAAATAATTGGGGAGCCATGGTCTCTTGACGTTCTTGTTTGTTTTGATGTTTGGGCAAAAACAGGTTTTATGATTCCTATTTTCAGCAACACTTGAAGAAGGTAACGGAGCAGTTTCCAGATGATGTGGAGGCGTGGATTGAACTGGCACAGATTCTGGAACAACAGGATGTACAGGTATAGGATGTTTTAAGGTGAAGAATGATAGAGATTAGATGAACAACAGGATGTACAGGTATAGGATGTTTTAAGGTGAAGAATGATAGAGATTAGTTGTACACCAGGATGTACAGGTATGGATGTTTTAAGGTGAAAAATGATAGAGATTAGTTGTACAACAGGATGTACAGGTATGGATGTTTTAAGGTGAAGAATGATAGAGATTAGTTGTACAACAGGATGTACAGGTATAGATGTTTAAAGGTGAAGAATGATAGAGATTAGTTGTACAACAGGATGTACAGGTATAGGATGTTTTAAGGTGAAGAATGATAGAGATTAGTTGTACAACAGGATGTAAAGGTATAGGATGCTTTAAGATGAAGAATGATATAGATTAGTTGTCAAGTATGTGGTGAAGGAATGCAATTCAGCATTATCACATTTTGTTTATATTCATCATGTGTATGGAAAAATTTATGTCCAGTAGATATCATGTGGGTTTTTTTTTTTTTTGTGGTACAGGGAGCGTTGTCAGCATATGGAACAGCCACTAGAATTCTGAAAGAGAAAGTGGAAGCTGATGTACCACCAGAAATTTTGAACAATGTGGCAGCTCTCCATTTTAGATTGGGAAATCTGCAAGAGGCCAGGGTTTGTTGTCTTCTTTCATGAATTTGCTTCTTTTTTTTTATCTTTCCTTTTTGTTTTGAGGGCAGCTGTACAGATTGTCAAAGTTTAACTATGTTCTAATGTTAAAATCTGTGTCACTGGATGGACTAAAATGATGACAGGTCGCAATATGAAGATTTTGCCAAGAACTTTTACACTGTTATTTTCATCTTTAATAACTGAAGTATAACTTTGCTCTGCTTTAACTTGGTCGGTCATAATCCATTTTCTCTTTTCAAATGTATATTTTCATGTTTTGAATTCCTATGGTAGAAAGGATGCAAATGTAACGTTTTTAAGTTTCCGTACATATACCTCAGAATTTTACACTAATGCTTTACTTACAGTTACACTTGTATTTTCAATTTGTAGAAATGTTACGAGGCATCTCTTGAAAGATCTCGTAGTGAGGCCCAACATGATGAAACCTACTATAGTGCCATTTCCGTGACAACGACCTATAACCTGGCCAGGTTGTATGAGGCAACACACGAGTACGACGATGCTGAGAGACTATACAAAAGTATTCTCCGAGACCATCCTAACTACGTGGACTGTATGTTATTCTTAATTGCTATAGAAATGATAAAATGATATAGAATACAACTTGTATTAGAGCATTCATTAATTGGTAAGCTGTTGCTTATATGAGTAAAAATTTAATTCATGCTATTTTTTAAGACATTCTAAAGAATCTATCTCTATGTGTACAACAATAGCTATGTCAAGTATCCATGTGCAGTGAAGTGTTATTAAATATATCTACTGTTGGTAAAATCCAATAAATTTATCAGTGTTTTGATAAAAAAAAAAAATTGGGGGGGAGGGGGGGGGGGAGTGTGTGTGTGTGTGACTGAGAATGAAATGTAAAAACACTGCTGAATATGGTGAGACTTTAAGAGTGTAATGATAGACTTTAGAGTTATCAAATATATCTGCATTAGCTATGATTTAAGAAAACATTCCTGTTATTGAAAGTTTTGTACAAGTTTTCTCCCTTTCTACACTACTGCAGATTATTTGATATAACTGATATATTGGTTGCAGGTTACCTGAGACTTGGTTGCATGGCTCGAGACAGGGGTCAGATCTACGAGGCCTCAGATTGGTTTAAAGAAGCCCTGCAGATTAATCAGGTTAGTGGGAACGATCTGAGAAAAAAAAGTAATAGAAATTTTTTTTCAGATCACACAAAACAGAGTCATGACTGGTAAAATGATTTTTACAGATTCTCTTATGATCTGATATCTTTTCAGGATCACCCGGATGCTTGGTCTTTGATAGGAAATCTGCATTTAGCCAAGCAAGAGTGGGGTCCGGGGCAGAAAAAGTTTGAGCGTATCATTGGACGACCTAACACAAAAGACGATGCCTACTCTCTGATTGCTTTGGGGAATGTTTGGCTACAGACTCTACACACTCCCATGAGAGACAAGGATAAGGTACTAGATTTTGATGAACATCAGGAAACTTGTAGAACCATGAAATACTTGCTGGGAGATTCTCCCTCTTTCCACTTTCATTTAGTGGGAGTTATCACTGAACGACCTTTCTTGACCTTATCTACCCCTTCTCCCCACTCCTCCTTTAAAAAAAGAACGACAAGGTTTTTGTAAACAAGTGCAATCATTTTTCAAATCTCAATGCAAGACACACCACTTAAAATTGAAAAATGGGGAAAGCTTAACAATAATAAAAAAATGTCTCTTCCTGTCTTAAAACTTCGCTCTACCAAATCCAACATAACAGTTGGTGGCATATAATATGTAGAAGACCGTTTCCCTAATGGATGGGTAGAGTCCATGAATCGGAGTTCAGTCATTCTACTTTGAATATTTTTTCTGGACAGAAATATTTTAACTAGGAAATCAGATTGTGTTATGTTACTCACTGAACGTATAAATGTGCAGTACTTATATCTTCTGTCCCTAGAAGATATTTCCCAGTGTCACAACGATAAATTAACTCTTAAGAGACTCGATTGTACACATTTATGGACCTGTGGCTTCATATTACTCAGAAGAAATATGGGTGCTAAATTGGAGAAATTATTAAAAAGGGAAATTTCATAGAGGGAGAAAAATGCTTTAGCAGGAGGTGTACCTCTCCTGTCCATCGCTAACAGACTTACTGGATAGATAAGCTTAATAGTTGGAGTCTCCCGCTTCAGTCAGGAGTGTTATGCAGAAGGACATGATTGTCAAGGGAGTGTGAGTGTTTTATTTGCAAATTCACTGACTTGACATTTGACACTCTAAGTTGAATTGATGTGACTGAGTTATGACCATGTAATCTCTAAAATTGTGTTCATTTTAATCAATTTAGCTTAGTACCGGACGCACCTTTTATATCTGTACTCAGAAGTTCAGAACAGGGCACTTCAGATTGTGAAGGAAGACACGATAGTGTTTGCATTGAAAATGGAGTGCATGCATTTGCCAATCAATACTTCTTTATGTCTGTGTTTGTATTTTGAATAACAATGAAAATTTCTCTGCTCGGGTCTGGGATAACTTCTGGTGACAGTTTTATGTTTGTAGCGGTGACCTTATTGCACCCATTGGTTGTCGTCTGTTGTGTGTTAACATTTTTAACTTCTTGATAACTACTATTCCAATTCTTTTCAAATTTGGTATGAAGCATCTTTGGGACAAGGGGGCATAAATTGTAAATTTCTGGACTCCTGTACCTTTTGGGTCTTAGGGGTGGGGCAAAAACTGCCCAAAAATTGACAAATTTTCAGAAATCCTCTTCTCTATAACCACACATGTGTAAGAAAAACTTAATTCATAGTGATGTAGAGCAGGAAGGCCTCTGCCAAAATTTTTAATTTCATTATCCCTGGGGTAGGGGCTCTAACCCCAGGGTGGGGCCAAACTTAGTACATAGTGTTTATATGTAAAACACTTAAATAACATCTTTAGTGCAATTGATACTAAATTTAAATTAAATAGATATTTTAAAAGAGTAGGTAGTCCTTTATCAAAATTGTAAATTTGATGATCACAGTGATAGGGGTTTTGGTATCAGGGTGGGGCCAAAATGGTCAGTGATTAAATTGGTATGTAGCATCTTTTGTAGAAGGGGGCAGGAAATTGTTTTTGAATAGGAATTTTTTTTCTAGATTTCTTTGCCTTTGGGACTAGTGATATTTTTAACTAGTATTCAGGTGACTGATAAGGTGTGTGGGCCTCTTGTGGGAGCCCAACATTGATCAGCCTGTGTGTCCATGTATTGACAGCTCACCTGAGCTGAAAGTTCAAATGAGCTTTTCTGATTGCATGTTGTCCATTGCCATGCCTCCTTCAAAGGGGAGATAATCGCAAAAATAGGGTTGGGTCATATAAAAATTTTCCTTTCAAGAACCACTGGTCCAGAAAAGCTGAAATATACATGAAAGCTTCCTGACATAATGCATATTCAAGTTTGTTAAAATTATGAGACCCAGGGGAAGGGTGAGGCCACAATGGGAATCAAAGTTTTACGTGCGAATATATAGGGAAAATCTTTAAAGATGGGCATCGGTGACTCAGGTGAACGATGTGGCCCATGGGCCTCATGTGTGTGTGTATGTTTTTTTTTCTCTCTCATCCCTGCAGCTATTGAATTGGAAACTTACACATAAACTTATATCAATGAATTACAGATATGTTTCAGTTGGGGTTTCTTAGAAAGAGTTATGGATCTTGAACTGGAAAATATCGACCTATCCCAAACTTTGCTTTACATTTTGGGCAACAAAACTCCGATATTTAATTTGTTGTCAAAATAATTGTGATTTCAGTATATTACCGCAGACTCACAAGTTTAACCTTAGTCATAACTTTTGTATTGATGATAGATAAAGGTCAAAACTCAGATCAGATTTACCATGATTAGACTTGGATATGATGGAGATGTTTAGCATTGAATGTTAAATGCATTCTTACAGGAAAAACGTCATCAGGAGAGAGCTCTGGCCATGTACAAACAAGTCCTCAGAAATGATGACCGCAACATCTGGGCAGCTAATGGAATCGGTAAGATTCTGAATAAAAGATAAACTAGTCTAAAAATAATTTTTATAACTGCTAATTGGACAAGAAGGGACATTGTTCATCCAATTTAATTATGTATAACTTTTGGTATTTCCAAAAATTGTATGCTGAGGATTTAGGAGTATGTTAAGCAGTACATTCATCAATGACCCTGAAGTTCAAAGATCTGAACTAAACTAGATCATATGTTTATTCATACATGTACTTAAAGGCCTACAATGTAGTACTTGACTTCTTGATATAAAGTATTTATGATATAACCGATGTAACTCAACAGCTGCAAATTATTGTCCAATACTGCATACAGTTTAATTTTTCCCACAGTTCTATTTTTTACAATTTTAAATTGGAACTTAACCGTGATATTTGTACAGACAAGGCATAAAACCTTGAATTTATAAAACATATTCAGACAAAAGCGTGAAATAGCCAGTTACTGTATTAATTTAGAGCTGTCTTCAGTAACACACACCACCACTACAGCTGCAGTAATGCACACTGCATTCATTTCAACAGTTTTCCAATATGGCAAGCGATGCTTTGTACAATCACTTTACCTGTTTTCTCTCTATGTTTTGGCTGAAGAAATCCAACACAGAAACAGTTTCAATCATACTAAATTCACAGCTTGCTCTCTGTAGAAATTTTAAGGTTATTTGTCTAATTTTGTTGATGGTTGGAAGCACCCTTTTTTTTCCGTCCACATTTATGGAATGCTGGATCTTACATCTTGATTTATGCACAGGGACTTCATTCCGTTAAAAAGAAATGTAAACCATATTTATGTATTTTTTCTTACGGGAGTAAGCACCCGTGATCTATGCAAGATAGATTGAGTTTGTGTTGAACTGAAAGGTAAACATGAAATATATCACAAACAACTTGTGTAATAGAAATATCAATAAAAATTGATAATTAATTATACTACTACATGTAGTATAGATATTAGTATGTGTGATGAATTGTGTTTCTATTTGACAGGACGTAGTTTTAAAATTTCAACTGAGTAAAAATCATGGAAGTCCGAAATGTTTAACTCTTAAATTTGGACCAGGTATTTCAATGGTCTGGAATGCAGTGTTGGTACTTGCATTTTCTTTCATTGATTGTATGGATTTTTAAAAAAAAAATTTATAACCTTTTCTTAAATAGAAATATGGCACAACATAAATGATATTAAAGTAATATATTTGCCAATACTCAATTATGTAATTGCACAAGGAGATGACAAGGGACCTAACTGCTTAGCCCTCTCTTTCAGAATTGCAGAGAAGTAATGTCGGATGTAAAATAATGGCAATTATTACATAAAATACACGCATTAAAGAAATTTATATTAGGTCAGACTGAGATCATCATAAATGTTCTCTCAGAAAACATCCTTAACACATGGTCCTATGTAGTTTTAAAACAGAGGGGTATGAGTAGAGGAAATCTCTTTCATTAAAGTTAAATTTTCCCACCATTAAGAAGTTTGAACTATAGAAGTTTGAATTGTTGACATTTGTCTTCTGATTGGTTGAGTTTTATGATAGCTTCTGAGTAGCTTAAATTTGAGTAAGTCAATATTGACTGTTCAATCAATTTGTTTGTGATTTAAAGCATTAACTGGTAAACATTTTCTCTATCCATTCTTTATATACATGTATATTATTATTATTTTTTTGTGCTCAGATATCTAACTTATGTATATATGCTAATTTGTAAGAAAAATAAGTGTTTTCAAAAAGGTTTCTTTGAATACTTGGTGATTTATTGCCACCAATCAAACTTTGAATAGTATTAAGAAGTTTTTTGTCTGCAAAAACATTTACAATTTTAGTTTTACATATACTTTACATGTAGTGCAACAAAAGCTATTTTAAAATTAGCAATGTGCAGATTTATTGATCAAAGGACACATGGTCTTTTTGTTTGGTTTTTTCTTCTTTTTTTGTTTTTGTTTTTGGTATGTTTTGTTCTGAAATATTTAACTGGTTTGTAATCCTTGTGCATGTCAGGAATTGCATCTCCACATTGTGCTATTTCATTACATAATGGGCAAACAATTCTTTAAAATGCAGTAAAATACATATTAAAAGCATGATCATTTTCTATTAGAAAGCAGTAGATCAAAAATTACCACATTTTACCTACATGCCATGTACGGAAAACGTGACTGAAATACGCCCTACACGTTTCCAAAGATATCTTCCGGATTTCTGATTCGTCCGTTACTGCTTCTGATTTTATACTTACAATCATGTAAGCAATTGTAATTGTGTTGAAGTTGTCCTGTAATGTCAAACGCACAGAGGATCAAACGTTTTTAGTTTGTAAAAAAGCATGGACGATGACTCTGAAGACCAGTCGAATAGCGGTCAGAAGAATAAAAAACAATGCGACCAGCATTTTAGGAACCAATATAAAACGTATCTGGGTATTAATCAATCAAAAAAAAGAAGTGGATTTGCTTATTGTGAAAAATGTATGCATGCCAAATAAAATCTTCCTCTTTTACAATTCAAAATCCTGGCATGTATGATTTTATGATAAACATCTATTATAAAGGGAGGGAGGGAATTAGGCATTTGAAGGATAAATCACTTTTTCTTAATTGCATGATTCAAAACTGGACTGCTATTGAAAATCTTTTAACAACATGAAGATTAAAGTTCATATTTATGTCCTAGTTGTGTTTTCTCTCTCAGAGCATCATTGGTCAGCTACTGACCTGTGTGTTTTCTATCTGATCCTGTGTTTTCTTTCTCGGAGCATCATTGGTCATTTTGTTTTCTCTCTGATTCTGTGTTTTCTTTCTCGGAGCATCATTGGTCAGCTACTGACTTGTGTGTTTTCTATTTGATCCTGTGTTTTCTTTCTCGGAGCATCATTAGTCAGCTACTGACTTGTGTGTTATCTGATCCTGTGTTTTCTTTCTCGGAGCATCATTGGTCAGCTACTGACTTGTGTGTTATCTATGTGATCCTGTGTTTTCTTTCTCGGAGCATCATTGGTCAGCTACTGACCTGTGTGTTTTCTCTCTGATCCTGTGTTTTCTTTCTCGGAGCATCATTGGTCAGCTACTGACTTGTGTGTTATCTATGTGATCCTGTGTTTTCTTTCTCGGAGCATCATTAGTCAGCTACTGACTTGTGTGCTATCTGATCCTGTGTTTAAAGCTGTTTTTCTTAAAACCAATATAATTTTAATATTCTTGGAGATAAAAACTATGAACTTCAGAAGCCTATTTTAGCAGGTAATCTATTACAATTTTTAACAGGAAACGTCTGGTGTAGTGGTGTGATGCTAAAATAGTATCCTTGTGTAATGATTGACGTGAGCAGATCAAAGCATCCCATTTTGATTAGCATGCTACTACATGTACTACCGATGTGCTGTATTTTAATAGTGGTTTGTTTCAGGGGTAGGCTTCTTGACGGATAATCAGACGATGCAGTAATTATTTGTGATATTGAATTGGTTATATAAATGTTGCGTAATGCCTAGTGTTTAGTGATTGCAACATTGACTTGTCAGTCAGTCAATATTCGCATCCTTCTTATGTACAGTATATTGATTCTGAAATATGTATTTAATTTCTGAAATGCACTTCCGTAAATATGGTTTCCGTTCTTTTTAAACTTGGAAGAATTGAGGAGTCTACATTAAAGCTCAGTGGGTTTGAGGTACAATTTTGTTTTCGTATTTGCTAAAATTTTCATTTATACATGTTCTAGATGTATTTTGGTGTAAATTTCTGTAAATTCAAATAAATCGTAGGAAACCCGAGTGATTTGTTCTCTAAATTAATTGTGATGTTGAATTGGTTACTGATCATTTTAAAATTGATTTGAAGACTAAACTTGCTGTTTTCTGTTCATTTGCCAATGATTAAAGTTTTCTCAGAATTATAAAGTGAATATTGCTTTTTAAGAGTTACAAGCAAAAAGAAAAAGCTATTCATTGTCAATATCAATGACAGGTGCTTTATATATTTCAGAAATCAGAATTTTAATGTACTGTACATTTACCTTTAATAAGGAATAAAACTTCAAAGCCTTCTTTTTCTTTTTTTTTTTTGGGGGGGGGTGTGTGTGTGTTCAGCATATGAAGTTTACCCCCCAAAAAATTGTCTTTCTGTTGTGCATGTACATGCAGATTCATTGGTATCTATAAATGGAATTTCATATGTTAAAAATCATAAAACAAGATCATTGTTCATACACTGCTCATAGATCTGGGAATTTTAAACAATTTTCATAGAATACCTTTTTTTCTAAATTTTATCTTTGTAAAAAAAAAAATTATGTTTTAAAGACACCTTCACAAGCCCAACTTTATGATCCACCTCTCTTTACACTCAGCAGATTCTGCCAGCTAGAATATTGGATCCATGCAACATCAATATCTAATTCCTTGTTTTTGATGGATTACATCCAATTAGAATGCAATTTACAGTTTGTCATGCATATTTCTTTTAAAAAGTTATTGAATAAGCAACTGTTGAAAAAAACTCCATTCTCCAGCAAGACTTTTGTGGATGTATTTGATCACAGCACAAGTTTTGTACTGTTTCAAATCATGTTACTTGCTGAAGAACAAGTTCAGGACAGCAGTCACAATGATTAAATACACAGTGTCTGAAGCTTCAATGCTTTTAATTTCTAATAAACTTCAACATATTAATGAGTGTACAAATTTAGCAGCTTATTTTATATGAACAAATGATTTACATACAGAGCAGCACTTGAATTTTTAACAAAACAACTCGACATTGTTTATATGTCACAACTAGTATTTGTGAAACAGTCCATGGTGTTCAAGGCAAGTTGTCGCTTCTTCTTGGCAATTTCAGTGAGAGAACGAGTGTTGTTTGAGCGATTACGTTTGTTGGCGAACCATTTCTTTACTTGCTCAGCTGTGACCCCCCCTGCAGCAGACAGCCTGTCAATGGCATCAGGGTTTGGATAGGGATGTTCAAGATGATTGTCGTACCAGCTCTCCATCAGCTGGACTGCTTTCTTGGAAAGGAGAGGACGAAGTTTGATTTGTCGAGAAGAGTAGTTCATCTGCTGGGTCTTCTCCAGCAGCAGAAGACTCTGTTCAACACGATCCATGATTTGATGAAGTTGATTATCGTAATGTAAGTTCATGGCATATTTTGCGTCTTTTGTCATTTTCTTCTGTTGCAGAGCACAGAATCTTTCTGTTTCCACATCTGATGCTTGTTGATGGTAAAATTCAGAAAGTTTCTGAACATCTTCGGGAAAGAAACACGAAAGTTTGTTGAAGCGGTCCTGTATCGACTGCTCTCTGGAGAAAACGTTACTGTTGGGCTCTGTTGTCAAGGCATCAAAGAGTGATTGTGGAAGCGACTCTTTACCGGAAATGCAATCACTGGCTAAGACAGCTTGAAGGTCATTGAAGAAGGGATTGTTGTAGAATGAACTTTGAGGGTGAGGGGATCCAAGAAGATTGGTGAGCGAATCGTTGAAGCGAGATTCTCCTAAAAAGCTGTTGTTGTTTGGAGTTGTTGATTGCTTTGCCTGTGTATGAGTGGTAATAGGTGTAGATGTCATTGGCTGGCTCTTGGTAGTTGCTATCGGACTGTTCATATCTTCCAATTCCAAGATACCGCAGCTAGACAAAGCACTGCGATGTTGGCTCTTGTTAGTTGCTATCGGACTGTTCATTTCTTCCAATTCCAAGATATCGCAGCTAGACAAAGCACTGCGAGGTTGGCTCTTGTTAGTTGTTATCGAATTGTCCGTTTCTTCTAATTCCAAGATTTCGCAGCTAGACAAAGCACTGCGATGTCGCACGCGATATTTGTCACCGCACAGCACAACATGGTCAGGGGATACACTAGATTCATTGAAGTCTGTACTTTCCTTTGAGGGGTCAAACAAATCGGTCAGGTTGTCAAGGTCATCACTCAAGAAGGAGTCCTTGGATTCATCACTAAGAATTGTTGTGGCAACGATCTCCGAGAGGTCAATCAATGGAGGCTGATGAGGAGGTGGCACAGGTTTCTCAAGATCGGACTCGATATCGTCAATGTAGTTATAAGCAATATGGTGTGCATCCATTGTACTCCAATTTCTTAGGCTCACAAATAGTGGTTGACTTAATAACTGAAGATCTGAACTTTGCAGAAAAATGCCATGGCCAAAGCTCAGGTGTCAGGGCTTTTTGTTGGAGTAGGAAATGGCATTGGACATAGAATGGACTTTTCATTGGTCAGTTTGTAAAGTTTAGTAACTCAAATTCAAAGTTTAGGTACTTCATTGGTCAGTATGGTATAATTTGAGTTGCTCATCCTTCACAGATAGTTGATTACAAGGTGTTTAGTTTAGACAGTAGAGTAATTGGTTGCTCAATGTCCCTACCTGTTTTCATAGTCCTTGCTGGGCAATTTAATTGGTGTCAATTGGGGCACACTTCCAGTGATAATTTCCATAGTTTTGATAACAATTAAGAAAGTAATTCATGTCTACCTATTTTGAAGAAGTTTGAGATATACTTTGATTTTGTTGATGAGAATTTATTAAAATTAATTTTTCATTTTTCTGATTTTCAAAGATGATAAATACATAAAAAGTATATTGCTAAGTCATTGAATAATCAATTTGATCATACAGTCAAGTTTTCCTTTCAGCAATTATGCACTTTTTGCCAATCTCCATAATTTGAAATTTGTTACTGCCACATAATATCCAACTAATATGCTCCTTTTTTGTAAATAGCATTTCTAAGAAATTATGTAATTAAGATCTGAAGTGTCTTAAGATCCAAAGTGAAAAATACAAAAAAAAGAATATTTCAGAATGAATTTAATGTATACATACACATGTAATACGATTTTGCTGGTCAATGAATTTGAAATATTTTCTATATACTTGAAATTTAATTGATTTTTATTTATTTTATTATGTAAAATTTGCCTCTATATCTGTTTGTTATAAATAAAATTAGAGTTGAAATATCTAGTATCTGGAAACAATTTCACATTGAAAAGGTTATTATCTCGGATAAATTTTGATTTGTTGTTTTCCGTTGAATAAGTTCAGAGAGTAAATGAATGAGTAGAAAATTAGAATAAAAAATATATGATGGATGAATCAGTTTTGTGTCCCATTGTCATAATTTATTTTTGCAACCAATAACTTGGATGAAAATGTGAGTGTAAGGAAACTAACTATTCATTTTTATAATCATTAGGTTGAATATATTGTTTTAAAAAAGTCGCCATTTTTCTCAATCTGTCTACAAGTATGCATGGAAAGATGTGAGGGAGAAAAAAATGAATAAAGGTTATATTGAAAGATATATTTGGTAAGTGAAGGGGTTACAAAGTAATTATTTTAAAACAGTTTCACTGCATATTCAGAAAATTTTCATGTAGGCTTTGTAAATCTTCAGGTTTTCCTTTTTTTCCACAAAGCTTTCTGTGTTATTTGTTAAAGATTTTACTCTCAAATTATCAACATCAGTAGAACATTTTATCCCTCGTGTACCAACAAGAAGAAACTGGAAATATCCACAAAACATTGATCTGTGGATCTAAATGTCATCAAGTAACTATCTACTGTTTATTACATATTGAAAAAATACTTTCGTATTGAACAAAATGTTGCAAAACCAAATGTTTTGCCGCCGTTTACTAATGTGTAAAATAAATATTAGCTATGATGAAAGAGTTTTTGAATGTTAGATATTGGTTTAGACAGAATATATTGAAATTCAGTGCTTAAACATCTACCAATTATGTTACACAACTGAGAAAATAATGTATATTTATAAATTTTTAAAAAAAAATGGTTTAGTTTGCTATCCTGACCCTTGAACTTTGAATGATTTATTAGATATTTATATGTTAGCAATTTACTGATATGCATCCTAATATATATTTACATATATCATGTGTACCTACATTATAATGCACACACAGCCCTGCTTTACTCACTAATTTCAAATTTGTATATAAATTGTTTTTTGTACCTCCTTTATCATCTCTGTGATCTAAGTACATAAATGAATTTACAAACTAGACTGGTAGTGGAAGAATGTCACATCGTAATTAGCATCCATTAATTGAGAGGAACATGTAATTACAATGTTAGTGATTAAAGCTTTAATGTTGACAATACCCAAATTATGAAAGACTGTTGACAAATATCTTGATTGTTTGCAAATGTATTATAATCTGTTGTCATTTCGTTGTATTTGATGATTATGTTTAATGATATAAGTGTATTACAAGTATCATTATAGATGCTGTGATATGAGAGAGAAAGGATTGCATGCTGAATTCAAAGTACTCCCCTCTGTCATTAAAGTTTAAAACTATTAATTTCTCTGTTATTTACTCTATTAATTAAGAATGGCTTGAGTGGTGAGCAAATAGTGAATTCCATTTTTCCAATGCAGATAATCAATGTGTGTCTTTGATCAGTCAAATAATGAGAATTAAGGTATAATGATTAATTAAATGAAAACAAAACCATACACAGTCAATATAAGTGTATTTTATGTCCTCAGAGTTAATGGAATTATTTATTTAAAGAATATAGATATGATATGTATGAAATTTAAATGCAGATTAACAGACATGTTATAATTCTACCAGTAAAATCACCCGAGAATCAGAATGCTAAAAGAATTTAATATGAAAATTTCAATTTTTTTTTTACTAGACTGAGTTTAAATGATATTCATCATGATAATTAATAGTTTTACAATGAATTTGTATTTATCGATTGGAGAGTGTGCAACACTTTTCCAGAATGAATCTGAGAATCACTTCTTTTTTTTTATTTAAGTAATTTTGATGTGTATGCATGGTTACATTGGAAATCTAGAACGTGAAGATCGAAAAGAATTTTATTTGCTTATACATTCTGTTTTTGTACTATTTGATATATATTTCCTATTCGGATATTAGTTTGAATTTTTAATTATTAATCAACCTGAAAAAACAAGAATTGAAAATATTTTAAACGTTGAATACAAGATATACCAACTTGACGCAGTTCTTTTAGTTTAAAATGAAATGGTAGGAAAGTTGATCTTTTAGTATAAAAAGGTTTGCTTGATTTTGGGTTGGGTTTTTTTTCTTCCAAAAAGGACAGTTTGAAATATATATATTATTTTTGTTTTATAAGTGATAAGTAAATAAATTCTAAATAATTAGTTTGTTCAGTAAACATGTTGATTTCATGGGGGGGATTTAGAAATGGTTTTTATTGACAAATTCATATTAATTAAAGAGAAATAGAAAGTCCAAATATTTAATACTAATATTCTTTAATAAATATGTGTCATATCTACATATCACTAATATTCAACAAATAATATGTATAACAATAATGATATTCAAAATTATGAAAATGCTGTCAGTAATATTTTAGATCATTTAAGATCATGACATGAATGAAAATGAAAAAGCACTAACTATGCAGAGAATAATGCAAAATAAATTATTACTGAAGTTTATAAAGCTTTACTTGTCACTTGAAGTACTGATTGCGGTTGTTGCGTGAGCGATTCCTTTTGTTAGCAAACCATTTTCGGACTTGTTCTACTGTAAGTCCACAGTCTAATGCTAGTCGAATTGTCTGATCTCGTGAAGGATATGGGTTGCTGATGTTTTCACTGAACCAGCCATCAAGAATCTTGACGGAACGCTTTGGCAAAAGTCTAGTCTTTCTAGCTTCTCCGCAGCATGAATCAAGTCCGCCATCAGGGAGAGCCTGGGAATTGTCTTGGATCACTTGAATTCTGTCTAAGACTTGATTAATTATTTGTAGAAATTGTTCTTCAACTTCATGCAAACAGTTGGAATCCATAGAGCAAGCAGATTCGGATTCCAGTTTCTCTTTGTAATGTTTTTCAGAAAAGGTGATCTGATACTGATAGAATTCTGTGAGCTGTCTGGATTTCTCCATATCAGTCTTTTCTAATTCTTTCAGTTTCTTCATCATGTACTTTTCTTGTTTTCTTACATGGTAAGATAATGGCAGCTCTTCTGTTCTCGTTCGGTATTTCAGACTTCGAGTTCTTGAGCGCTGAATGTCGAGGCATCTTTGATCATTGTCATTTTCACATGCTTGGTAAGCACCATCTCGAGAATGAAACCATTGATTTTTAACACCTTCCTCCATCTCATTTGTTGAGTAGTTGGATTTTGAGCTTCCACTGGGCTCGGAGTGATAATGAAATGCATCATGATGATGCGGCACAAATTGTGGCCAGGAGGGAAAATTGCCATTAAGAGGCATGAAATTTTGGTGCTGGTATCTGTTGTGGTGGTACTGGTCACTTTCGGACGCATTACTTGATATGCTGAAGTCGGATGACCAGTAGGATGGGTTGTCTGAACTATGAATTCCTCGATCATAAGAATGAAATGCACCATGTTCGAATTGCCGATGATGAGAGGCGGCTGAGTGATTCTCGGGCTCTTGTGGAAAAAAACTCAATGAGTGTCCTGAGGAAAAAGGAAGTCCTGAGAGCATGTATGAGTGCGAGTTGGAATATGAATTTCCGACATCATAGTGTCCCGCAGACTGCAGTGGGTACATGGACCAGCTTTGGTTAGTGGTGTAACTTGATGGAGGGATGAGGCCAGAGCTGTGCGAATACAAGTCTGCAGCATTGTTCTCCAAGGTCGGGATTTTAAGAGGCAGTCCTATGTGTGGCCGACGGTTTTCCATGTCTAGTTTGACTGTAAGAGGTGCTTGCGCAGACAGATATGGCTGTTCGCCTATGATTTTGTCATTATAGTCACAAGATTTACCAGCAGTTGTCCTTGTTTTCAGAGTTATATGACAGTTTACACTAAAATCAGGTGCATTCATAGTGGCCGCAACAGAAATATTGAGAAAATTTCACGGGGCATCGTGATGGAAATCAGGGCTGTACCATGATACCTGGTTAAGAGTGATTGGTTAATTGCACTCTGATACATAAAGTAGCGTCCCAAGAAAGTCATTACAGTCTTATGTTTGCAGAAGCATTTTTTACATTGCCCATATGGATGTATTGAAAAGGGGGGTTAGAAAAAATTAATATTTTGTAGCGCTCCAAAGAATTCTTCCCTGAATACACTGTCAACATTGCAAGAAAGTGTAAAAATATCTTGAATGCAACAAATAATTACACGTGATATTAATTGAATTAATAATAATAGAATACAGTGACAGCCCATTGTATGATTATGAAATGTTTATTTAAATACTGCAAGGCCAATCTAGTGCTATCATATTCAGAGTTAAAAGGTCAATATGAACGCACCGTATGCCTTCTATCTGGGCTCCTTTTGATCTTATTGTCTGCGTCATGTTTTGAAGTTTCCAGCATTGTCAGGCTAAATTTAGATACTAAAGCCCATCAGTGAAACGTAATAGAATTTTGATCGATTTGATGTGCATGGGGTAGATTCATTTATCGCTTAAGATTTTCCATATCCCATGTTTATTTTGTTTTTCTTTTTCGATACTCATTAACTTGAGAAATTAAAACGTATCCCGACTAGGCTAAGTTCTATGCAGGTGTTGGGTCATCATGTTCAATACAGTGTCATTAATTCTTGAGCATTTAAAAAATTTGTCAAATTAAAAAAAAGTCAATGCATCAGTATAGTTAGCAAAAGTTTGAAAAATTGTTTCGATAGTTTACACACTATTTATTTTGTGTATGAAATCAGTGAGGGGACAAAATCACTTTATATGATATGAGTGATATCAATTTTATGCTTGAACAATGTTTTAAGTATTTTCTTTTGAAAGTTAAAATGAATATATGTTCTTGGGACTCAAAGTGCTTCTATAGACAGTGACAAAAGGATTATTGCCTTCAGTGTTTCAAGTGACCAATTTTAAAAAAACTGATGATGTGCTTGTTTTATTGTCAGCATCATAGTTTTGTTTTTGAAAAACACTTCAAGATCATTTTTTGTAAGGCAAAGATAGCATCACTGGTAAATGCAGTAATTCACCACTTGAAACACTTTTGTCTGTAGTGAAATACCGTTGACATGTGTACTTCAAGTGGAAATTTTTTTTCCACAAATTTGTTTTATTTGTTGTTTTGCATCCCATCAAAAAAATTTGTTTGTATAGAGACATCACTAGTTGTATGTGAAAGTGCCACAAATTTTGATCTATGCACTGCGCACATGAAACATGCTGTGTAACTTTGGGAGTGGCTCTAGAGCATGTTGCAATTTTAATTAATTTCAACCTTGCAGGAGGTTTTTTTTAACTTTGTATGAAATATGATATTAAATGGAGGAAATATGATATTAAATGGAGGGTATGTGCTTTGTCAATTTAACTCCTCTTGCATTTTGAAGTGAGGATTGTATTTTACAGAGTGTTTGTATTAGTACTGAAGATGTGCTTATTGCAAGGATTTTGATTTTTCAATTTTTTGAGAAAATAACAAGTTGTGGAGTTAATCAGGTTTGAGGAAATATTACAAAGTGAGTGATTTGTATGTCTAACTCCTCTCATAGTTTTCAAGAAATGAAAATTTATTGAAGGAATAGCTGACCCTCATTTATTCGCATATTACAAAAGAAAGTATGATGGCTGATACTACCTTATAGCTGTACAACTCGTGGTATTCTTGTAGCTGTGCAACTCATGGTATTTTTGTAGTTGTACAACTCGTGGTATTCTTGTAGCTGTACAACTCGTGTTTTTGTAGCTGTACAACCCGTGGTGTTTTTGTAGCTGTACAACTAGTGACATTTTTGTAGCTACTCATGGTATTTTTGTAGTTGTACAACTTATGGTGTTTTTGTAGCTGTATAACTCATGGCATTTTTGCCATGTTTTTAAATCAATGTATAGAAAACAAACACTTAAATAAAACACCCTACATCAGCTCATGACGAGCTTCAATAAAATACCCTACATCAGCTCATGATGAGCTTCAATAAAACACCCTACATCAGCTCATGACGAGCTTCAATAAAACACCCTACATCAGCTCATGACGAGCTTCAATAAAACACCCTACATCAGCTCATGACGAGCTTCAATAAAACACCCTACATCAGCTCATGACGAGCTTCAATAAAACACCCTACATCAGCTCATGACGAGCTTCAATAAAACACCCTACATCAGCTCATGACGAGCTTATCATGTACCTTTTTGGTTCCCCTGTTAAGGTCTCATCACATTGAGGAAAGAAAGTTTGAAGTGCTATGGATATCATGAATCTTGTGTAAAATTTTAAAGGAGTCCTTTTTTCTTTCTTTTTGTTTGTTTGTTTTTTTTTTTTTAGAGATGTGACAATATTAAGTATCTTGCTAACAAAATTACATGTACTCATAAAATACTGGACAGTTAACAAGATAGTGATTTTTGGTCACTTAAAAAAATGGCAGAAAATGGACATGTTTGTAACATCATACATAGTAATTCATGATTCATATTGAAAATTATAATTTTCAAAATTCCAATGTAATGTTGCAGTTTAATGTTGAAGTGGATTAATTAGTGAAATACAATATTTGAATGCACCAATGAGGACCACATGTATAGAAAAGCATTTCAATAGCAGCTAGATAATGAATTGTAAAGTTTTAAATTTTGTCATGACTGTGAAGTCATTGCCCTCACTAAGATTGGAAAACTTTTGATAGTGAAATATTGCAGCCATTTTTTTTCCAATAGCACATGATTTGCATCACCAGGTTTAATGTGTGGTGAGGCTGGGATTAGTCAGATGACAAACTATTTGAAATATCTGGATAAATATATTTTCAAAGAGTAGCATATAAAATCAAAATGTGAGTTGTCTAACCTTGTTGGAAATTCTATGAATATTATATATATTTATATACTGTTAAAGTTATTCATTTTTATTAGGTCTAATTCTCATTAGCCATGGTTGAATAAGCGTTTTTTGTGGAGAATTTCATGGTTAATTATTGCAGTTCAAATATTCCTGTTTATGGGTATGTCCAAACCAAAAACAAAACAAAAAAAAATCAAAAATTGAGACTTCCAAGAAAATATAAACAAAGTCAAGAAAATGACGAATATTACAGTATGTATTAAAAGTTATTACCAGGGGGCCATAAGTTCTGCTCTTCAAACGCTCGTGGCTTGTGCTGTATATAAGACAAACACTCGAAAAGTGTATAACTATGGATAATGAAAATTGGTTTTGAAAAATGGATTAGTCTTTTGTAGGAAGAAAAAGCTGCATCACTGGGAAGTGTTTGAGAGTATTGTTCTTAGTGTGTATATAAATCTTTGGAAGAACTAACAGTTGAACAAGAGAAGTAATATATCTTATATGTTCTACGTCAATCCGTCTTTGAGATACTGAATGCTAAGTATTCTGATGGAAGATTATAATGACAATAGCAATGGTGTGAATTTTCTTTGAGCTGCACGAAATAACCTTTCGTTGAGCAAAGATTTAAAAATCAGTGATAATACGACAAATCACAAGAGTAGAGAAAGATGGGCCTGCCCTTGTAATGCCCTCGGAACGAACATCTAGTGCAAAGGCCAAGTGTGGCCCAATGTTACATGTTTGGATTTTCATTTCATTATTCAATGTAAATACGGAGTAAATAGATTGCAAATGATCTTGCAGGCGTTCAATATCCTTAGGTTGGGGTAATTAGAAAGATGTTTTTGATTTGTTCTATTCGCCTGTTTAGAGGTATTTTTTTCCCAATCGATCACTTTGGATTATTATCGCTAAACCAGCAATTAACCATTTTTAACTATTTACTGTTAGGGGGAAAAATTTGTGTGGTAGAAATCCAATTTTTCTTCTTTTTCATTTTTCCTTAAGGTTTCAAAAAAGAAATTCAATTATTCCATTTCATCTGTGAAAAAAAAAATAAGTTCTATCAAAAGAAACATTTGAAAATGTTAATATTGACATTCCCGAACATAGTAACCCATGAGGAATCCTAATTGAACAGAAACTTTGTTCATGTCACAAATGAAGTATAGGGAAAAAGCCACACATTGAACTGCATGTATTAAAGAGAAGCCACATTCATTTTAACATTGAATGCAAAGCAAGCTCCTCCCACTCTTTTACCAACAATTGTGAAGATACTTGATTTGTACGGATACCGATATGAAGTATTTTCCGACAAGTCATCTGCACTTGGTTGCTTCACATACTTTTGGTGAGGGTTATTACTTTGAAGTGTGCTTACCGTAGAAATGTAAATGTTTACCAACAGCTTGCAATTTGAAAAACGCTTTTGTGACCCTGTATGCTTAGTTACAATGAAAACCCCTTCAGATGAGTGAAATAGTAGAAACATATAACGTAATCTTAATTAAGGCTGAATAAATAATAGCTGTTCATTGTTTATGAAATCAAGAGAGGGAAGCTATCCGGGGGCTAATTACAGTGTGATCCGGTACAGGTATTGCTGTCTGTGGTTAGTCCAAAACTGAAGTACATGTACAAGTTCGAAGTTTTGCTTTTGCAGTGTGGTTGAGGGACTGAGAAAATATTAAGATAGTCGCAGTTTGAGTACATGCGTTTTGTCTAGTTTTTTGCGAAAATGTGATTGGTTGGCATTGATTGCATAACAGGGGTTTTCTTCAGTGACGTTTTATAAGAGAGACATAAATAGAAGTGAACTTTATAGGAAACACAGAAAAAAATGAACATTTGATACCCTAGAAAAATTAAACATCCATGAACAAACATTTCAATCATCCCCCTCTTTAGTGAAAGCAGAGGTTACTTTGTCTATCTGTAACACCTTGGTTTCTGAATCTCAAATACTGATCAAACATCAATGAAACTTGGTATGAAGAGTATTTATGACTAGTGAATTGCACCTGTTGTTTTTAAAGTCAGAAGGATTAAGGTCGAGGTCACCTGTTATGAGAATGGCCATTTTTTAAAAAGTCAATGGGTCACATGATAAGAGATGGTTTGGTTTATGGATGAGATCTTGCATACTGTTGGGGCTTACTTTACATGAGGAGTCTTCATGAAATAAGGATGACTCCTTTTGTTTTTTAGGTTAGAAAAGTCAGTATTATTGGAACCTTAACAATTAATATGAAGAGTTTATGACTTAATTTGACCCTCATTGTCATTAAGGTCAAGGTCACATACTGCATTTGAGTGACCAACAGGAAAATGCTTATAGAGCAATTTAAAACTGCCCCTGCCTCTTTTTAATTTATTTCAAATGACGAGTTAGAATTTTGGGTGTCTCTTTGTGAACGAAACCCCAAAACAAGATGGTGAGTACTCATTTTATGCTATTTAATGAAGTGTTAGTGATGATGCATTATGGAAAGAGAGAGAGAGAGAGAGATATCCTAACTCAAGTAGGATTTATATATCACTCTATCAGCATAATTGATCCCCTGTTTGGGTTAATTGCCCAATCCACCCAAACATTTACTAATACTAAATAAGTGAAAACATCTAGTTCAGAGAGCATGGCACCCTGTCCTTGATAACTACCAATCATTGATAATTATTGACTTATTAATCATAGACAATGGTAGGGTTACCCAACCGTGAAGCTTGGACTGGGGTGTTCCAAGTGATTTTTTAAAAGCAAAAATCTTTTGTTTGAGGTGTGAAACATATACTATTAATAAAAGGTTTTTGGATATTGCAATTAGTGTCTGAGCTTTAGCAATGAATTTCAAATGAGAAATCTTTATGACTAAAGGGTGATCTATGTTGTTAGAAGATCAAGGTCACTAAATCACATGTTGAGTGAAATGGTTTCTGGATAATGTATAAATGATCTTTGAGCAAAGCAATGAAATTTCTCATGAAGAGTCTCCAGAACCCCTAGTGGGGTTTTTTTGTTGGTTTTTTTTAAAGGTTAAGGTAAAAAAAAAAAATAATTTCAGGTGATATTTGAATTACTTTTTAAGATTTAGCAATGAAACTTCACATGAACGGTCTCTATTACCCCATCTCCAAAAAATTATATTCTGTATGACTTTTGAGAACAGCTAGGAGATCAATGAGCAATGTCACAGTACAAATAAATATAATATTATGATATAGCCATGGGACTTCACAAAATGTCTGGAGGCATGTATTGACTGTGTTGTATTTTGCAAAGAATTGCCCCCTTGATCTTGGTACATTAGAATTTCATAAGCATAAATGTGGCTTAGGGTAACTTATGGAGTGGAGCGGAGTGGAGTCTCTGTGCTTCATAACCTTATTATCCCCCAACTGCCACTCTTTATTTTATAGTAATGTAAGTCAACACCCTCATCCAGTACAAATAGGTGTGCTGGAATTTGGTTCAATCTGTTTGTTCTACTTTAGTTGCACAGAGTTTGGAAATTATGATAAATAAATGTCAAATGAAATTCCAACAAAAATTATAGCACCAACTTTTCTGGGGGGTTTTAAAAAGAAAAATCCACCATATATTATCAGCATCAAAGTTACCTGATAAATCTTAATTCTTTCAAAAAATCAAAGATATCTTTATTTTATTTTCACAGGGTGTGTTTTGGCCCACAAAGGTTGTATCAATGAGGCTAGAGATGTGTTTGCCCAGGTGCGGGAGGCCACTGCGGATTTCTGCGATGTCTGGCTCAATATTGCACACATCTACGTGGAACAGAGGCAGTATGTAGCAGCTGTACAAATGGTAAAATACTCATGGATTCAAACAGATAACTAATGGCATTACAGTGGAAAAAATATCAGATTATTCTTTGACAGTATTTTTGTTTTTGAAGAAGGAGTATTATCCTGTTCGTAATTTATTCTCTTTTTGATCTTTCATTAATGTTTCTCCTACAGTGAAGAGTCATTTAATGCATGTATAGTGGAGCCTCGTTAATCTGGACACTTTGGTTCCCGGCAAAATCGTCCGGATAAATGAAGCGTCCGGATAACTGAATCACATATTTTTTATCTTTACATAAGTAACCAACATGCTTACTTTATTGATGTGTGGTGAATTAAACACATTCTATCATTGGATTCAACCATTTGCATTAATAAATAAATCATGATAATGTTAACATTTACATGCATTTCAAAGTTCTAAAATTGAAATATACGTGTGCAGTATATTTGCCTATGCTTACATTGTACATGTATATTAGCACTACAAATAAATATACAAAACTGTGTACCTTATGCACTAAAACGAATAATGAAGCACTATATGTAACTATAAATAAATAAATCATTAGTAACTAACATAATCATTTACACTTCAAACATTTCATTACACTTTTACTTCTTGAACAAGTTAAAGAGGCCGGCCATTTCCATCTGTCACGATTCACGGGTTCGGCGGTCTGTCTAAACAATATTCATCGTCCACAGTTGATTTAAGAATTTCGTGTTTGTCATGTCGGTTGACAACATTCTTTAACCAAAATTCTATCTGCCAGAGTTTATATTTCTTATTCTATAATTATCCAAGCCAATATTGGGAGAACAAAATCATTTAAGCTCGTAATATTAAGACCTACTATTGCTTTGATCTAGCCACTCGCATATTTTCATGATGCGATAATAACGGAACAAAACTCGGGTGAAACCAACATTACGGATACATACAAAATTTAATAGTAATTTTCCTTAAAATGGTAATTTTCTCACTTCAACCCAGAGTTTAAACAATTGAAAGCAATAAAACTCTACAACATCGTAACAAGAAACAATCGTACACAGGTACATTCTACATGCGTGACATTCTAAACATTAAAAACTTAATACATATATTTCACGAATCAGCAGTGTAAGATCCATGATGATCAAGACTATAAAATAATATGCTGCAGATTTATTTACAAGATTCAACACTACACGCAATACAGATCTTATGTGCAAAATTTGGCAATACAATGTCTCGACCGACACGTGCTATCTACCTGACATATCATCACACACCACCTAATTAAAGGGAGGTGTTGACAGGGTACAGGTAATTGCTTCAATTAGGCAGTTTGGCTTGTTTTCTTTATAATTTACGCCTTGCTAAAATTGTCCAACACAGACTTTCCCTAAAAAAAAAATACTGTCCGGATTAACGGTACAATTTTCAATGCATTTTAACGTTTTGTAGTAAAAAAATGACCATCCGGAACGCGAATTTTCGGATTAATGATGCAGAATAACGTATAAAAAATCCGTTCCCTAAAAAAATCATCCGGAAGGTGAAGCGTCCGGATTAATGTCGTCCGGATTACCGAGACTCCACTGTATATATATGGAATTGTTATCTTCTTGATTCTTCAATGAAATGTTTTGCTATTTTTAGCAGTAAATGTTTGGGAATTTCTTGAGTTAATAGTCTTGTGTTGTTACAGTACGAGAATTGTTTGAAGAAATTCTTTAAATATCACAACACGGAGGTGATGGTCTATCTGGCGAGAGCATACTTCAAATGTGGACGACTTAAGGAGTGCAAAAACATTCTACTCAAGGTGAGACAGTACTCCCTGAAAATAACACTGTAGGGTGGTAGGCAAAGTACTTTGATGTTTATACTCAAATTGGAAAAAATGAATATAACTGAGAGTTTTTCTGAGGAATGTGTGTTTTGTTTGCTAGGCTCGTCATGTGTCTCCCAGTGACACGGTGCTGCTGTACAACATTGCCTTAGTACAACAGAAGCTGGCCACCTCAATCCTCAAAGACGAGAAGAGCAATCTAAAGACAGTACTCAGTGCCGTCAAAGACCTAGAACTGGCTATCAAGTGAGAGGGCATTTATTTTAAGTAGAGTGTAAGGAGCACATGTTGCCTGCAAGTGCTTTATTATTAAAATATTACATGTTCTGTAGGGTAACAAGAGAAATTGTCACCCCGCTTCGCCTCGGTCAACAATGGTTTTTCAAGGGATGATGGCGCGACAGACCTAAGTTGTTAAAATGGGTAGTGTCAGTTCCATCGCTAAACGTTCAGCATCAATTGTGAATGTTACAGTTCCTCGGAGATGACCTTAAAAATAGATGTCACATGTCATAATAAGTGTGGTACACTAAAGAAACCTCACTGCTTAATGGCTGTAAGCACTGAGCATAGGCCTAAATTTGAAGCTCTTCATCGATCTTGGTGACGTTTCCATATGAGTGAAAATTTCTCGAGAGAGAGAGACGTTAAACAAGATACAATCAATAAATCAAGGGGTGACAATTTCACGTTACCCTACAAAACATGTAAAAAAAAAAAAAAAAAAAAAAAAAAAAAATTGTTACACTGAATGTTTTAAGAATACATTTAACAAAATGAACCATACGCGCAAAGACTCTGCGCAGCTAACAATTTTTGTACTGTTGCTTGTTGCCATGCATTGTCAACCGTTGCTATTTACTGAGGGCGTGATTTATGCACACAGTGGGGCAACACTGCTTTTTAGCTCACCTGAGCTAAAAGCTAAAGTGAGTTTTTCTGAGCGCCCGTTGTCTATCGTCGTTTGTCTGTAAACTTTTTACATTTTCAACTTCTTCTCCAGAACCACTGGCCAATTATAACCAAACTTGGCTAAAAGCATCCTTGGGTGAAGGGCTTTCAAGTTTATTCAAATGAAGGGCCATGCCCCCTTCAAAGGGGAGATGATCACAAAAATAGGGTGGGGTCATTTAAAAATCTTCTTCTCAAGAACCACTGAGCCAGAAGAGCTGAAATTTACATGAAAGCTTCCTTACATAGTGCAAATTCAAGTTTGTTAAAATCATGGCCCCCGGAGGTTGGATGGGGCCACAATAGGGGATCAAAGTTATACATACAAATATATAGGAAAAATCTTCTTCTCAAGAACCACTGAGCCAGAAAAGCTGATATTTACATGAAAGCTTCCAGACATAGTACAGATTCAAGTTTGTTCAAATCATGGCCCCCGGGGGTAGGATGGGGCCTCAATAGGTGATCAAAGTTTTGATTACAAATATATAGGGAATATCTTTAAAAATCTTCTTCTCAAAAACTACTGGGCCAGGAAAGTGGAAATTTACATGAAAGCTTCCTGACATAGTACAGATTCAAGTTTGTTAAACTCATGCCCCCTGGGGCCAAGATGGGGTCACAATAGGGGATCCATGTTTTACATAACTAACAAATAAAAAAAAAATCTTTAAAAATTTTCTCCTTAAGAACCATTGGGCTAAAGAAGTTTACATTTGCAAATAAGGTTCCTGACATAGTGCAGATTCAAGTTTGTAAAAATCATGGTTCCCGGGGGTAGGATGGAGCCAGAGTAGGGGATCAAAATTTTACATACAAATATATAGGGAAAATCATTAAAAATCTTCTGAAAAATCACTGGGCCAGAAAAGTTTACATTTACATGAAAGCTTTCTGACATAGTGCAGATTCTAATTTGTAAAAATCATGGCCCCCGGGAGTAAGTAGGGGCAACAATAGGGATCAAAGTTTTACATACGAAAATATGAGCCAAGGTGACTCAGGTGAGCAATGTGGCCTATGGGCCTCTTGTTAAGAAATGTTTATAAACCAATCAAATTCGTCTTATTTACATGAAAGTATAACAATTTTAAATGTAACTTCACTTTTCGAATGGATGTACATACACTGTACAAAGGGACCTTTTTGTGTCTGCCATGCTTTGCAGGTGACTCAAAATGATCAAGATTATTTTGCTGCATCTGTAGGGGAAACTGGACCCTCTCCAAAATTATACATATTAATATATCAATGAAATATATGGAATAATTGCCTGAATGTCTGCATTTACATATTTTTATATGTATTCATTGTTAAACAATCTGAAGGGAGTAAGAGGGTAGAATGCATTGCTTTGATACAGTATTGACTAACATTTTAAAAAATTTGAATGTTTTGTGGTCACAGATATTTCACTCATCTTTCAACATATGGAGACAGAATGAAGTTTGATTTGAACCAAGCAGCCTCAGAAGCTCGACAGTGCTCAGATCTTCTCAGTCAAGCTCAGTATCACGTGGCTCGAGCTCGCAAGATTGATGAGGCAGAGAGAGAGATGAGAAAGAGGCAAGAGGAGGAAAGGGAGGCAATCCGTCAAAAACATAAGGCTGAACAGGTAATATTGACCACTCATGTTGAACATGTTTTGAAAATAAGTTTTGTAGAAGAAAACATTGTACTGTGTATTAAAAAAGATGTTAAGTTCTTTTACATTGCACTTATACCTGTGTGAGAATTGCTGTAAAGTAGTTTTCATTAGGTAAATTACAAATGTAAGAAAAATTCAAATTCAAGTTTCTTGAAGATAGACTGCAGACATAGAATCTTAGTTTTAATAAATATGAAGTTCATGTACCTGCATTGATTCAATGTGAAAAGGTTTGTCATTTGTATTGTTTGTTGCAAACAGATGGAAAAACAGAAAATCAAGGAAGAAATGGATAAGAAGTTGATGGAACAGAGAGCCAAGTTTGTGGAGAAAGCCAAAAAGATATCCATGCTTGAGCCTGACGCAGACGAAAGGCCGAGAAAATCAGGATCAAAAGTACATATAGGAATGGGGTGTGGGGGTGGATTCAAGGGCTCTGGGGGTGGACTCGAGGGATGTGGGGATGGGCCGTTTGAAAGCAGACTGGGAATTCTCTTTTTAGTGGAAAGGATAACTTGAATTTGCTACCTTAATCCTTTTTTTTAATATATATTTTCTATCTGATTAGTGAATGTTTAATTTTCTACTTGCAATATATTGTTATTCTGGCTTGATTATCTGAATGGGGTCCTTGTTTCACAGAATACATTGAAACAAAAGAGGTCTATTTATTTTCCTAATAGAAAGATTGATTTAAGCTTGAAGGAAGATTAATTTTTGAGGTGATTTTATTTTGTTCCTTTTCTTCTTTATTCAGAAAGGTAAAAAGCAAGATGATGGGGACTTTATATCAGACGGCAGCAGTGATGAGAGACCGAGAAAAAAGAAGAGACGAGGATCAGACACAGAGAATGATGATGGGGAGGGACGCAGGAAGAAGAAAAATAGGTAATTGTGTTTTGGAAGAGAGACTTGGAAGTACAGGGAGAGGTACTTCCTTCTTTGATTTTCTAAGGAAAACATTTTGTAACAATTGTGCCACAGCTGTGCATTTTTTGTTCAGAGGTTAGTTCATTGGGTTGGAGAGTACCTTACTTCAGAGCACAAAATTGTAATGGTTATACAGAAATCATAAACTAGACTTTAATTTACGATTTATCAATCATCTTCAGTGAAAACGGACATTGAAGGGAAAAAATTGCATCACAGATTAGAATGTAAAAGAAATGTTTATGTCCAACTTTTAACATGAGTAAGCAGGGTTTGCCATGAAAAGTTGAGTGACTGTCCATATATCCAGCTAATTTTTCTGGTCTGATAAGTCATCCTCCTTAAATATTTACCTGTTTTGGCAAATAAATTTCAAAATTTTGTGGTCTGTTTTAAACATGAATCATAACAGATTGCAAAACATTCTCAGTGAAGTGTTTTTATTGTGCATCAATGGCTTTTTGGGTTTTAATAATAATAATATCATATTTATATAGCACCCTTTTCATACACTATGTACGCTCAAAGGTGCGTAGTATGTTGACATTCATGGCTATGTGAGTTATTTAGTTTTGGAGTCACGTAGTATGTTGACATGCATGGTTTTGTGAGTTATTTAGTTTTGGAGTCGCATAGTATGTTGACATTCATGGCTATGTGAGTTATTTAGTTTTGGAGTCACGTAGTATGTTGACATGCATGGCTATGTGAGTTATTTAGTTTTGGAGTCGCGTAGTATGTTGACATGCATGGTTTTGTGAGTTATTTAGTTTTGGAGTCGCGTAGTATGTTGACATGCATGGTTTTGTGAGTTATTTAGTTTTGGAGTCGCGTAGTATGTTGACATGCATTGCTTTGTGAGTTACTGGCATTTAGTTTTGGAGTCGCGTAGTATGTTGACATGCATGGCATTGTGAGTTATTTAGTTTTGGAGTCGCTTAGTATGTTGACATACATGGTTTTGTGAGTTATTTAGTTTTGGAGTTGCTTAGTATGTTGACATTTCTTCTTACATCAGCTCATACAGATCTGTCAGTTATGGAGGAATTTCACACCAGAGAAATCTGATATCGATGGAAAGTGGGAGATGTGTACAATAATATTTCAAAATTGAAAACTTTCAAATGAACCTTATTTATTGAATAATGCAGTTTTAGTAGTAAGTAATCTGGAAAAACAATTTAAAACCCCTGGGAAAAACAATTTAAAACCCCTGTTCAACTTGAACTCAGATCAGCAGTCAAAATGTTACCCTGCTAAGCACGGTTAGATTTGAGGAAATAACACAATGGATACTGTACAGGGGAAAATAACTTGACGCAGTGAAAATATTCGCTATATTCACGGTGTAGATAGATCTGTGAAAATATTCGCTATATTCACGGTGTAGATAGATCTGTGAATTTAAGAAACAGTGAATATTCGCTATATTCACGGTGTAGATAGATCTGTGAATTTAAGAAACAGTGAAAATATTCGCTATATTCACGGTGTAGATAGATCTGTGAATTTAAGAAACAGTGAATATTCGCTATATTCACGGTGTAGATAGATCTGTGAAAATGTTCGCTATATTCACGGTGTAGATAGATCTGTGAATTTAAGAAACAGTGAATTAGTTTGATTTTGAGAAGCACATTTTTTATATATGAGTCTAGGCTACCAGAATTATTGCGTAGTCATTCAATAAAATACACATAAAGTGTTTGTATTAAATCTGACATACTTGTTATTTGAAATACTAGTATATTCAATGTCATGTTTTCCATGAATTCAAATAAGAATATGATGATTTGAGTTGATCTTTAAACACCTGTTTAGATAACCGAAACTAGCTGCTTGATCACTCTAAACACAAATGGCTTATTTACAATGAGCTACCTTATTAGATAAAAAAATGTAGCTACCTTATTAGATAAAAAAATAATTTAATGCAGAGTTGTCGTTCTTGCTACACGATGGGTTTAAATACAATGAGAGGAAACCCCCATTTTTACAAATTTGCGAATTCATCAAACCATGATGGTGTCAAAGGAGAGAAAGAGGTGAAAATTACAACCTGTGAAATTCATCCCATGTTTTGTCTATTTAACGCTTCATTTAATAGCAATACCCTACAATACCCTACATAAGCTTGTGTCGGGTTTGAGAAGTACCACAATGCTGTTTTCTTTTTCAGAAAAAGAGCCCAGAGAGGTGGAGGGGAAAATTCTGATGATGAAGGAGGCGAGAGGCGATCACGGGGGAAAAAGAGGAAGGAGAGCAAGGTGAATACAGAGAGGCTCACAGAAAAACAGCGACGGAAAATCCGATCCAAGGCCATCATCTCCTCCAGCGAGGATTCCGATTCAGATGGAGGAAAGAAACTCAAAATTGCGTAAGTCCTCTGTGGTTATATGATATTTTGTTAAATTCAATATCAGAAGAATTACTGTGCAAATGAAAATTTGCTTGTGGCTCATTTTTTGAACACTGTGTAGTAACCCTTTTATATAACTGTTAGTAAAAAAATTCTTCTTGGAACATTGTAACTATGTCCGAATTTGATATCATTGACTCACATGTATGAACTTTACATTTCTTGATTTTCTGTTTATTTCACTCTAATAAACACACAAGGATGCTGTCATATAGCTTCATACACATATGCATTTTATTGAGAAAACTGAAATCATCCCAAAGTAAGCAACACAAAGGTACAGAAACAGTCACATTTTTATAAAAGATTTCCATTATCTAAATTATATGGTGGTGTTGGGAATCAATAGAAAATTTAACAATTAGTTTTATTAGGTCACCTAAGTTACTCTGTTGACGAATTACCATTGGTCTTTGTCTGTCGTCATCCATTAAGAATTTTACATTTTTAATTTGTATGTAACTACAAGGTCAATTGTTACCATTTTTGGTATGAAGCATATGTAGGATAAGAGGAATATAAATTGCGAAATTTCTGTGGAACCTTCTGTTTTCTTAACTTCTCTCTCTTCCTCTCTCTCTTTCTCTCTCAAATCCCACATACCTTCAGCTTATATGCTTTGTTTCTTTTTTTGTTTTTTGGGTTTTTTTCCCCTCTGGATATAATATTAATGTATATCTGATGTACCGGTATGTGCACAAAAAAATGAAGAAAAAAATTGTGAAATTTATTACCTTACCACTCCTGGGACCTCATGGGTGGGGCCAAATATGCCTAAAAAGGCCATATTTTTATAAACCATCTCTACTCCCACACATTTGGGCAAAAACTAAATGCATGGATATGATGTCCATGAAGCCCTCTACTTGGATCGGGAAATTCGTGGCCCCTAGGGCGGGGCCAATATGGCCATATAATGACAATGTATTAGATTTTGGAAAATCTTCTCTATTCCCATATGTATTTGAGAAAAACTATATGCATGGTTATGATGTCCATGAAGCTCTCTCCTAAGTTGTGAAATCCATGGCTCCTGGGTCAATGGTTCAGGCCCTTGGGCAGTGCCAATATGGCCATACTGTTAAAATATATCAAATCTTAGAAAATGTTCTCCATTCCCAGATATATTTGAGAAAAACTAAATGCATAATTATGAAGCTCTATACTGAATTGTGAAATTTATGACTCCTGGGTCGGGGGTTTTCAGGCCCTTGGGCAGGACCAATATGGTCATATGATAAAAATGCATAAAAAAAATTATTTATTCCTCTCTACTTTCACAGTCATGGGAGATAAACTAAATGCATGGTTATACTGTCTGTAATAATGTCCTCTTCTTCATGGACACGGTTTTTTTTTATGGGGGGGGGGGGGGGGGGGGGGCAAAATGATTTATATGCCTCAAACTTCAATTTTTCCTTCTTCTGTAAATGAATAGGAATTGTATGCATATTTTGAAAGATCATGAATATGTGCACAAAGGAGCTTATGTTTACCCTTAAATGCAAAATATGAGACTCCCTGTATGGGCTATGATACTTGGGTGACTGTTAAGGCCCTTGAGCCTTTTGTTGAAGTAATTGGGTGGGTATTTTGGTTCAATTTTTAGTTCACCTAAGCTGAAAGCTCAAGTGTTTTTCTGATCGCCTGTTGTCCGTCGTATGTCTGTCTAGAAACTTTTTACAATTTCGACTTCTTTTCAAGAAGCACTTGGTCAATTTAGACCAAACTTGGCAAAAAGCATCCTATGGGTGAAGGGCTTTCAAGTTTCTTCAAATGAAGGACCATGTACCTTCAAAGGGGAGATAATCACAAAAATGTAAAAATGGGGTGGGGTCATTTAAAATTCTTCTCAAGAACTACTGGGCCAGAAGAGCTGAAAACCTGGAGGTTGGATGGGGACACAAATGGGAATCAAAAGTTTTACATGTAAATATATAGGGAAAATCTTTTAAAATCTTCTTCTCAAGAACCACTGGGCCAGGAAAGTACAAATTTACATGACATCTTCCTGATGTACATGTAGTGCAGATTCAATTTTGTTAAAATCATGGCCTCCAGGGGTAGGATGGGGCCACAAGAGGGAATCAAAGCTTTACATACAAATATATAGGGAAAAATCTTTAAAAATATTCTGAAGAACCACTGGGCCAGGATAGTACAAATTTACATGACAGCTTTCTGACATAGTGTAGATTCAAGTTTGTTAAAATCTTGGCCCTAGGGGTAGGGTGGGGCCACAATAGGGGATCAAGATTTTACATACAAATAGATAGAGAAAATCCTTAAAAATCTTTTTCTCAAGAATATTGGGCCAGAGAAGTTTCAATTTACATGCTTCCTGTCACAGTGTAGATTCTCAAGTTTGTAAAAATTATGGCCTGGTGGGTAGTTTGAGGCCACAATAGAGATCAAAGTTTTATATGCAAATACAGTGGAACCCCGTTATTACGTTCCCCCTTTATTACGTTAGTCCGCATATTACGTTGGAATTTCAAAGCACAAAACCATTTCTTAACAAACCTATATAAAATAGACCTCGTTATTACGTTGTCCTAAAATGCCGGGACTCGGTATTACGTTGTAAATATTCCGACAAAAACGTAATAAACCCCTAATTATTCAATAGTGATTCTCAAAATAATAAGCCATTCACACCTTGACTGCCTGAGGCAGTCACCACGTAAATTTCCTGGTCTGTTTGGGGATTAGAGACGCTTGACTGATCACGCTTCGATAGATCTAGCGACATCAATACAGGTGAATACCCCGTATAGAAGCCAGTGATAAACAATTAAATAATGTTTATTTAGAAATTGTACTCTATGAAATTTACTTCATTTTTCATATTTTGATAATCAAAGAAATAATTTCTCAACCAACTGCGTGTTCAGCATAGTGTGATTACCTTCGCTATTAAAACTCTATTCACGGACAGCTTTGGTACCAAACAAGAAAGACAAAATTTATCGTAGCAATGTTACAACACCTTGGGTAACTGCTTGGACATAGGTGACTAAAGGTGTTCAATTAAAAAAAAATTGTTCGTTGTTTGGACATGCAGCTTGGGTGTTCGTAAATCTCGTCCATACATACACCTATCTATCGGCCGATTTGTGCATGGCATTTACCTCAGTGAATATTTTAAAATCCCTTGATGCGCACGTGATTTTAGTGCCATCATTTAGCGTTATAAATGAAATCTTCGTGCATCATTATATTTTTTTTTTATGTGGAGTGCGCTTAAATTGTTTTCCGTGCATGTTTATCGTTGGTGAGAAGTGTGCGTTTTGTGTCTATAGTTTTGTTGTTTTTTGGGTGGTTTTTTTTTTTTTTTTATTGTGTTGTGTATTGTGTAATTAGAGAACTTAATAAAAACGATGTTTTGTTATTTTGTAATACGAATGTTGAATACGAACCGGAACGAGTTATTGAGAGAAATTTACATGAACGCATTGTTTTAAAGTTGAACAAAATGGCGGTCCAAACGAATTCAGAAAAAGCAACGTTTATCAAAACATCCTTATGTATCCTACACCGAAATAAAGAAAAGGGATAAGAACATGAAGAATTACGGACATTAAAGATAAGATGTAAATAAAACAAAGTATCATAGTCTTTTAAACAAAGAAACAGTAAAGATATATTCACACACCCCTTCACGGAGTACCAACGGACGATATACAATTTCCAAATGATATTTTTAACGGATTTAACTGGGAACGTTTATTACGTTGCCCCCGGTATTACGTTATTTTATCGTGACAAAATGGAAAACGTAATAACGGGGTTCCACTGTATATAGGAAAAATCTTTGAATATGGGCCAAGGTGACTCAGGTGAGCAATGTGGCCCATCTGCCTCTTTAATGAAATTGGTACAAAGAAAGATCACAATGTTGAGCTGTGCATATTGCAAGGAAAATGCTCTCCATTGTTTTTAAAGGAGTTGTGGCCCTTGGACTTAATTTTTTTTCTATTTAAAATTCTTTTGTCTTCGCAACTCCTCCTAAACCCTTTGGGGGATTTTGATGAAACTTGGTACAAAGGAAGATCACACTGTGGAGCTGTGCATATTGCAAAGGGAATGCTGCACCACTATTTTTGAAGGAGTTATGGCCCTTGGACTTAGATTTATTTTATGGAAGTACCTTGTCTTCGCAACTCCTCTGAAACCCTTTAGTGGATTTCAATGAAACTTAGTACAAAGGAAGATCACAATGTGTTGATGTGCATATTACAAGGGGGAATGTTGTCCTACTATTTTTGAAGGAGTTACAGCCCTTGGACTTAGATTTGTTTAATGCAATATACATTGTTATTGCAACTCCGATGAAGTCCTTTTGTGAATAATCCTTTCTTACTTTTTCAAATTGCTGGGTCAATAATGTATGCGGGCGTATCATGTACTGGTTTAGCGGTGCCCTATTTTTTTTCTTGGGGAGGGGGGGGGGGTAGTAGTGGGGATTAGCTAATTATGATTATACTTAAAAACTATAGCACCTGGGATTGGTAGTTTATATTTACTACCTTGGGACTGGGGATATAGTTTTTTACAAACATATCTCGCATTTTAATTACATGTAGCAAGGTGCATCACAAAGTATTGTATTTTTGCAATATTATGCGAGTCCATTGTTACAGTAGTATATCAGTGACCTAATGTCAAGCCTAAGCAGTGATGTATAAGATGATATCCCTCGTCTTACAACAAAAACTGCCAAATATGATGACTTTTGCAAGAAATATTGATTTTCATTTAATGTTGCAAACAATTTTAAGATACAGTATTTTACACTTCAAGTTTTCGTCAATGCAATTTTACTGTTATTGCAACTGTCAAAAATATTTTTGAACAATGTCCATTATCAGAATACATAGATTTAAAACTAGTAACATCCTCATTGTGTTGAGCCGGAATTCAATAAAAGTGACATTCAAGAAACTGTTCTATAGAAAACGATCCCCACCAGATATTGATTAGCCAATATATGACTTACGCTGGAGTAGTATTTCTGTGGCATCAGAGAACGTCAGTGTTGGAGACATCTTTAACAGTTGCTAATGAGGGATTTGTCTTGACCATAAGCTTGCAGACCCACAAGTGATGATGCCTTTTATTATTAGTTGTAGTAATCAATAGGAAAACTCAAAATGAACCAAGCCTCCAATATCTCGAAGACAATGGTGCATATAACAAGAGTCTCGTTAACAGTACTTCAGCAGGATTCTAGATCTGCATCATACGATCTAGTGTAATGCTTAGAAAGCTGTTAGTTAGCATGTAAATACATGTATATTCAAGTTGGTATATATATTAAGAATTTTCTATTTATTTTTTTTTATATATACATAAACAATGCACAAAATAAAGTAAATCTGACTACTGAAAATCTTTATATGCGTCATTGATCATATTATGGCGAGTTTCCTTCTTTTTCATTTCTTAGTAGTGGTGGAACCATTACAATGTTAGGGGTGGCTATTGGGGTGAATATGATACAGGGTTGTTTTTTTTAAATTTAGATTGAACTTTAGAAGTTTATGTTTGTCTTCAAGCTATATACATTGCAGATTTAGTTGATAAATATATTTTTATGATTAAAGTTTGTTTGCAAATAAGATACTCTAGAGTCCAAATTTCGCTATGATTTGATGCATATTATGATTATTTTAAGAAAACATGCCTAAATGACTCAGATGGATGTTCTAATTTTTTAGATAAGAAAAATATTTATGAAAATTCTAAATGTTATTTGCTAATATTTTTTAAATCCACGGATAAAATCTTCAAACAACATATCAGTTAGAAAAATAAAATATCAGAGAAATATATTTTTTTTAAAATGAAATGAAATGGTCAAAATTCAGAAATATTACAATTTTTCAAATTTGAACCAAGCCCAATCGGATATATAAAAATGTAGTCATTGAGAACACTGTAATCAGAAAACTACATTCCCTTGATGTAAAATGGTTTACGAATTAAACAAATTTATGAAGGAAACTAATTTCTTGATGAACAGTACATACAATTAGCAACAATATCATTATTTTAGTAATTTTTATCATTTTTGATCAGGATCAGTACTTTTCTCTCACGTTTGAATATAGTGATTACCTCTGAAATTTGGTCATTTCGTTTCATTTTCTTTTTATAATGTATTTCTTTGATACTGGGGTATATCTCTTTTCTAACTGATTATGATTTTTGAAGATTTTATTTGTAGATTTAAAAAATATTAAAAAATAACATTTTCAATTTTCATAATTTTTTTTTTTTTTTTTTTTTTTTTTTTTTTTTAAACGCTCATATCTGAATCTTTTAAGCAAGTTTTATTAGATATTCATAGAGATATATTATTAGATATTCATATCATGCACCAAATCACAGCAAAATTTGGACTATAGAATCGCTTATTTTGCAAACAAAACACATATTTTATCAATCTGGAAAAAATCACAAGAAATTTGTATAAAATAATTCAGAGCTTGTATCACTCTTTTGATGGTGAAATCATGCTTCATAAGAGGTGTTTTAACGAGCCATTAACTAAAATTTTAGTGTAATGAGCTACCTTGATATATAAATTGCCCAAGGCGTGATGTGGATCATGTTTATCTTGTAATTTGTTTTTGAGGGTTTTTTTTTCTTTATTCAAAAAGAAGAAGAAAATGTATGATAATGTAGATGTTTTATAAAAGTTTAAACATAAGGGGGAAAAAAAACATTTTGGTGCAGATTTCTCCTTATTTTAATATCGAAATCATGCTGCAATAAATATTTCGTAACACTTCTAGTATACCGGTCCCCAAAATATGGTGCCAAAATAAGTGCCGCCAAAGGCGGTTTAGTGTGTGTGTGTATATATATATTTTTATATATATAATAAAGAAAAATTAGAACGCTGCAAATAACTCAACCGGTTTTATATATATATATATATATATATATATATAGTTTGTAAATAAAGAATTCGGTATTTGATACAGTAAATACATCCAATAATAAAAGTCAAGAAACACAAAACTCGAATAACATTTCACTGTTAGCGCTTTCGGCTTTAATGCCTCTTCTGAAGAGGCATTAAAGCCGAAAGCGCTAACAGTGAAATGTTATTCGAGTTTTGTGTTTCTTGACTTTTATTATTGGATATATATATATATAAAAGTTTTATTAGATATATATTTTATATATATATATATATATATATATATATATATATATATATACAATCACATAGATATTTACATTTATATAATTAAGAGATGGTTAGTCAGTGATATGTAAATCTCCCATGTCATTTGTATACTAAAGATCTAGTGATATTCTGATACTCTTCTGTAATCATTTCAAAGTTATTCGATTCTTTTTATTTTGAAATACACTTTTATAGCATATTTTCAAATGAAACCCCATAGAACTATACCGTGTCCATATCAGAGCTTTTATTAAGATCCCTGAAAATTCCGAGTTTTCCAGAATCACCTGCACTTATGTACATGTATCTGGTAGATATCTGGTAAATACTTATACTGAATTTTATATTTCTGGTTTAACTTGTATCTGGTAGATATCTGGTAAATACTTATACTGAACTTATATTTTTGGTTTAACCTGTATCTGGTAGATATCTGGTAAATATGCATACTGAACTTATACTTCTGGTTTAACATGTATCTGGTAGATATCTGGTAAATACTTATACTGAACTTATATTTCTGGTTTAACCTGTATCTGGTAGATATCTGGTAAATACATATACTGAACTTATATTTCTGGTTTAACATGGATCTGGTAGATATCTGGTAAATATGCATACTGAACTTATATTTCTGGTTTAACATGCAAGGATAAAATCCCAGATGGCATTGTCACAGAATTGGTTTGAAAATGAAAGTAAAGAAAGAAATCAAACATGATAAGGACTCTGTCCACCAAAATAGACATATGTGCCATTTTAAGAAAAAAATCCTATACTACTCAGTTGTTATTCTCAGTTTGATCAAAATAGCATAGAACTGGAATTATGACACCATAAACATGTATAGCATAGAACTGGAATTATGATATCATAAACATGTATAGCATAGAACTGGAATTGTGATATCATAAACATGTATAGCATAGAACTGGAATTATGACACCATAAACATGTATAGCATAGAACTGGAATTATGACACCATAAACATGTATAGCATAGAACTGAAATTATGACACCATAATCATGTATAGCATAGAACTGGAATCATGACATCATAAACATGTATAGCATAGAACTGAAATTGTGATGCCATAAACATGTTTTTTCATCACTTTCTGTGATTTTGACATAAATGACTATTTTTTTACCCAGTTTTTCTTCTAGAAAAGATCAAGTGGAGGCTTGGATGAACTTTATATGAATATACCATAGACTTATGTGATGGAAAAATTATGTTTGTCTGAGACTGACTCCTATGCTTTCTGAAAGAAAAGAAAAAAACATTTACTAATTGAACTTCAGTTAATCTGAACTGTGATGGGTAGAATTGTAGTTACTCTCAATATATTGTATGTGTAAATTCTTGTAGGGCAAGCAGTGGAAGTGAGGATGAAGCTGGTGAAGGCATTGGTAAAAGAAGGAGGATAATGTCAGACAGTGAAAGTGATGCTGGAAGTAGGAAATCTGGGTCAAGATCCCGTAGCAGGTCAGGTTCAAGAAGCAGATCTAGGAGCAAGTCTGGATCAAGAAGGTCAGGAAGTGAATCTGGTGCCAGCAGGAAATCAGGTTCTAGATCCAGATCTGGATCTCGCTCCCGTTCCAGATCACCCTCTGGATCTAGGTCTAGGTCAAGGTCAGTATCCCGCAGCAGATCCAGGAGTGGCTCTCCAGCTAGGAGTGGCTCTCCAGCTAGGAGTGGAAGTGGATCCCCTGCCAGATCACGTTCAAGGTCGGCCTCTAGATCCCGATCAGGCAGTCCTGCTAGAAGTGGAAGTCCAGGATCAGAGGGGCAGAGGTCACCAGCTAATTCAGATGGAGGAAGTGGAAATGAAGGTGGCAGGTCAGGTGGAGAGGAAAGTGATTGAATATACGAAAAACTTTTTTTATCAAAATGTTTCTACACATTTGAAGATGATTATTTGCAGAAGTGGAGTAAAGTGCAGGTTTTAGCAAAATGTTTGCAGCCTGTAACAATGTGATTTTTTGTACTCATAAATATATTGAGAATTTATGCATTGTGAATATATTGATTAAGGAGGAATTTGTATATTGTGAACATTTTATGTAACAGCTGTGTAGCAAGTAACGTGGCTTAAAATGCTTGTTGAGATTTTATAAAAGTGTAAAAATTGTGAATAAAATGTTACATAACTCTGTAATAAATTGAAAACTTCACATCCTATTGTTTTTGTAAGTGAAGTTACCGAATGAAATTTATTAACTGTCACAGATGGCTATTGTTGACATGACCATTAAGTGGGAGTTATAAATATCTTCAAGTTACAAATGCAAACTGTTGTTTGGGATAGTGTATTTTCTTGATTGTCCACCAATCAAACTGTAGCTGCAGCAGCTAGCGGCATCAGAAAATTTTCAGAGTGGTTCCTGCTATGTTTGACATCCTGTTCGGTCAGCAATCAATGGATATTATGTGTCAATTTAGTAGTTCTAAGGACAGTTATTGATTTTAAATCGTGTTTTGAGCTGTTGACAGTTTCCTAATGAAATAACATCTATTAGCTGGTAAGTAAGATTAAATGACAAGTGATTCTTTACAGATGTAATTTTGTGCATGATATTGTCACAAAACAATGAAAATTAATGTGTAATATCTATTGGAGAATGGAAAGATTAGAATAATGGTTTGAATTGTAAGGATCATTTTCAATTGAAGAAAAAATTGATTTCTTTTGACAACATAATTTTATGGTTTTTGTCAGAATATTTTGATGATAATTTGTGAAAATTCAGCAAAACCTAATTTCCAATAAAATCAACTAGTATAATATTGCGTTCATTCTTAGCTGTATTTCAAGTATTTTAGCCTTGAGATGGAGATTTTATAAGATTTTGATTCAGTGATATGAGTTGAGAAACAATATTCTCTGGAAAATATATAATGATTGGATATTGATAATGGGGAAAGTTTTGTTTCCTTAGTATAAGGCTTGCTTTTATCGAAAGATGAAATGTACTTTCATCACAATTTTTTCCCCAGTTTCATCATTTTTCAAGCCAACTTGACAGCAGTAAATGGCATTAGGAATTTATTGTCATTGATAGAGATGTGTGGATATGGCACGGACATGACATAGTGTGTTGCATGAATCAGTTTGAAAATTTTCAGAAAGGTTAATTTTTACACATTGATGTACTTTATGAAGTGGGCATGTTTTCAATAATAATAGAAAATAATTATATGGGGAGGGGGGGGGATTGGGCACCTGTTACTTCTGCTCACAGGTACATGTATTGTGCCAAAAACTCATTTATCTTGTACAGCGTTTCTTAAGATGTTCCAGAGACGCGTCATATGGAATGGAGGTCGTGTGATGGACAGGAAATAGCAATATTGTAATCAATACGCCCAGTTCCTCGTTTATATATAGATCCCTTAGACAATGTATGTAGAATGGGATTTGGCAATATTACTATCAGTTAATTGGCAAACACTTGATCCGCGCATTATGCTGTGAAAATCATTATTTTTTGTAGGCGGATGTTGACTTGATTGAGCTATCGATGGATTTCTCTTTTAGTATAAACCACGCTTATGAGAGCTTAATGCTGGAAAGGGAAGATATACAAGCCTCAAACATAATTTGTTTCCGTGCGAGACTTGAGTATTATATTGCCTGGTATTTTAAACACTTGCAGTTCTCAAAGTACGTAATAGCACCACAAATTACGCTTGACGGGTATGATTGATTGGGGTTTTCCGCCACACTCAACAATTTTTCAGTTATTGGTGGCGCCCAGTTTTTATTGGTGGAAGAGAGAACCCAGATACAATGTAACTGGGAAGAGACCACCGACCTTCCGAAAGTAAACTGAAACTTCGCGTTTCTCATTTACCGGCGCGAGTTGGTTGGCGGGTATGTGAGTTATGGTACTTTTATACTGTCAAGGGGGGGGGTGTTTTATTGTTTTACGTCCCTTCGAGAATTTTTTTCTCTTATATTCTATACCTCACCAGCTGTTGTGAGTAGAATGTCACCAGTGTTAAAGGTGTGGGCGATTCTCCTCATTCTACCGCTCACGGAAACTAGAAAAGTTTGGGCATGTTTATTTCACTTGTAAATTATCAAGTTCATTGTTTAAGATTTACATTTCCAAGCTTTTGCCTTTGATGTCTTTACAATTATAACGATATCCATTTCCTTATAAACCCGCTGTATCCGTCAATAATGCTCGTACGAATCTTTATAAACCAGTGGCGTAGCTTCCATTGAGGCAACCGAGGCAGCTGCCTCGGTAAAAAAAACAACAACACCTTTTACATTGTTAAAATGTCGATAGCTTCTGGGGGGCACAGCCCCCCCCCCCCCCCCCCCCCGACCCCCTGCCTCGGTAATATTCGAACCCAAGCTACGCCTATGTTAACGTACATGTACATCTATTTTAACGGCTGGAAATTCCGACTGAAATGAAAGCAGAACGTAAATATTTGAAGTAAACTTCATTTTTGACAATATTTGAGGATATGAACTGCAGCACTTCACGCCGGTATACTTTTCATGGATGAAAGCGCAGCCATTCATAACCGTGTATTTTCATAATTCTTAATTCTAAAAAGTAGTTTGATAATTCAGTGGCGGATTTAGAAGGTGTTGCGACGCTCCCTGTGGATCCAGGTTAGAATATGTCCTCAGTACCCCTTGTTTGTCGTAAGAGACGAGTAAATGGGGCGGTCCTTTGGATGAGACCCGCAAAAACCAAGGTTCCGTGTCACAAAAAGTGTAGCACGATAAAGATCCCTACCTGCTCAAAGGCCGTAATCGCCGAGCATAGGCCTAAATTTTGCAGCCCTTCACCGGCAATGGTGACGTCGCCATGGAGTGAAAAATTCTGGAGAGGGACGTTAAACAATATCAATCAATCTTGCCAATTTTCGAGCGGAAAGGTTACAAGAGAGGACACACCTCCCTTTGAAAATTTTCTAGGTCCGCCCCTGTAACCATATGTATAGTATACATGTAAGTTGATAGATTGATTGTATATTGTTTGTATTATATTTTATTTATCGTGCCACACCTACTGTGACACAGGCTCTGTTTTTACTGTCTCATCCGAAGGACCACCCCATTTACGCGGGTTACGGAATTTTTCTGCAATGTTAGCTACCTTCATCACCCGATAAAACAACAAAGAACGCATTTTATTGTTTGAATAACGTGGGTTTTTTTCGGGGTGGTGGGGGGGGGGTCTTTTGATAACTAATAGGATATATCAGTTACATGGATAACCGAGTTATAATTCACCAAGTTTTAGTTTTCTCATTCGCTGTTAACACAACGTAGAGAACATATTAAACAAACATTCAAAAACAATATTCACGCATACACAAGTAATTCTTATAAATATGTATCACAATCTTGATGATGAATAAGTATAATAATAGACTATATATACATTTAACCCGGAGGGTTTACTCTCTCGGTAATTAATTGTATGTATTTACACAATTTTAAAAGTAATTTTTCATTTTTGGTTGCAAATAGATTATGTATAATATTAGGTCTAGTACGAAATATTTCTGGTATATAATGTCGCCTAATGTGCTTTAGAGCAGGACAAATAAGAATATAATGCATCTCGTCTCCAATATCAGAACTGCAAATATTACATTTTCTTTAATTTCGATCTATATTTAGCCACCTTCCCGTTTCTATGGGTAATTAAGGTCTTCCGTAGCAACGGAAGACCTTCTACTTAATTAAGGTCTTCCGTCTCCTGCGGAAGACCTTACTATTATTGTTCGCGTTCTTCTTCTTCATTATTAAGGTCTTCCGTCTCCTGCGGAAGACCTTACTATTATTGTTCGCGTTCTTCTTCTTCATTATTATTATTATTATTTTCCTTGGTAGTACACGCGTTTTTCTCAGCCATTTCTCGATCGATTTTCACGAAATTTTCAGGAAAGATGTCTTTTGGTGACGAGACTTTGCTTGCAAAATTTCGTGCTTGACGTCACTTCCGGTCAGGAGTTATCTCTCTTTTAGTGACTTTTTGAAGGGCCTTGTTGTCCACACATCTCCTCCGTTAGTTTTGAAGCTAGAGTCTTGAAATTTCTACACAAGATAGAGTAAACATTTTAGAAGATTTGTGGGGGATTCGATTTTACCGGAGGCGATTTGCCTAAACGCTCGCCTGGACCTGAAAAAATGGATGCCAAAATTTGTCGCCGATTTCGGCGATTTTTGACCTTTGATCTCCAATATCTTTTTTCTTGCAAATATTTTGTTAAGACATGTAGAACAAAAGTTGTGCACATTTACGAGATCTTTTCGAAAATAACAAGATTTAGGGGCTAGCCCCTTCAATTAGGGATCTAGAAGGGCTCAAAGTCTAGATCAAATATCTCAAAAATCGTTAATATTTTGGTATAAGTCAAAGAACAAAAAATGTTCATCTCAACAATCCAAATCTATTCATATAAAAATTTAGGTCATATGTTACGTAATAAGGGATTTTAAGGGCCAAAACCATAATTTTTTTACCCCTTGTATCTCGAAAACGACAAATATTTTGAAAAGCAATAAAGAACAAAAGTTGTTCAGAATGGTGATCTGAACAATATGCATATTTCGTTTTTACCCTATGTGGCCCCGTTAGGGAGCTACAGTTTGGCCCCTAAAAATTACTTCTAGAAATAACTCGAGAACGGTAAAGAATTTCTAAATACTTGTTGAACAAAAAATGTTTGAAATGTCATGACCTTTCTTACGATATCAAGCAAAAGGGGCTGACCCTTTAAATTAGGGGCCCAGAAGGGTCCAAAGGTTTTTGAGAATATCTCAGAAACTATTAATATTTTATAATAAGTCATTGAAGCGGAAATGTTCATCTAAACGAGCTTGTTCTTATCAAATCAAAAAGTAGGTCATATGTTACGTAATAAGGGATTTTAAGGGCCAAAATCATAAATAATTGACGCCTCATATCTTGAAAACGACAAATATTTTGAAAAGCATTATGGAACAAAAGTTGTTCAGAATGATAATCTAAACAATATGTACATTTCGTTTTTTCCCTATGTGGCCCCGTTAGGGAGCTACAGTTTGACCCCTAAATATTTCTTGTAGAGATAACTCGAGAACGGTAAAGAATTTCTAAATACTTGATGAGCAAAAAATGTTTAAAATGACAAGGCCTTTCTTACGATATCAAGCAAAACGGGCTGGCCCTTTAAATTAGGGGTTCAGAAGGGTCCAAATGTTTTTGAGAATATCTCAGAAACTATTAATATTTTATAATAAGTTGTAGAAGCGGAAATGTTCATCTCAACGAGCTTGATCTTATCAAATCAAAAAGTAGGTCATATGTTACGTAATTAGAGATTTTAAGGGCCAAAATCGTAAATATTTGACGCCTCATATCTTTAAAACGACATATTTTTTGAAAAGCATTATTGAACAAAAGTTGTTCAATGTGTCATAACCTATCGATCAATATCAAAAAATGGGTCTGTGGGCCTCATGTCTCGCCTGTAGAGTCGATTTTTGTCGATATCAGTCGATTTCAAAAACTTGTAACTGGTAAATATTTTGTAAGGACATATTGAACAAAAGTTGTTCAGTTTATCGAGATCTATCGATTGATATCAAGAAATAGGCCTATGGTCCTAATGGCTCACCTGAAGAGTCGATTTTTTGTCCATATCGGTCGATCTCAATAACTTTTTACAGGTAAATATTTTGTAAAGACATATAGAACTAAAGTTGTTGAGTCTATAGAGGGCTAACAAATGACATCAAGAAATAGGCCCGCGGGCCTTATGGCTCGCCTGGAGAGTCGAATTTCAAACGAATTTCACCGCAACTTTGCTTCAGAAGCTTATGATATGAAAAATTGATTATATCTAAAGTGTCTTAAAGTCGGAAACTAAATTGGGACTCATTTGTCTATTTTTTTTTTTTTTTTTAACTCCGAGTGCATCAACAAATCGGACGGAAGACCTACTCGTTGCTCGCAACGAGATCGTGTCTAGTTATTATTATTATTATTATTATTTTCCTTGGTAGTACACGCGTTTTTCTCAGCCATTTCTCGATCGATTTTCACGAAATTTTCAGGAAAGATGTCTTTTGGTGACGAGACTTTGCTTGCAAAATTTCGTGCTTGACGTCACTTCCGGTCAGGAGTTATCTCTCTTTTAGTGACTTTTTGAAGGGCCTTGTTGTCCACACATCTCCTCCGTTAGTTTTGAAGCTAGAGTCTTGAAATTTCTACACAAGATAGAGTAAACATTTTAGAAGATTTGTGGGGGATTCGATTTTACCGGAGGCGATTTGCCTAAACGCTCGCCTGGACCTGAAAAAATGGATGCCAAAATTTGTCGCCGATTTCGGCGATTTTTGACCTTTGATCTCCAATATCTTTTTTCTTGCAAATATTTTGTTAAGACATGTAGAACAAAAGTTGTGCACATTTACAAGATCTTTTCGAAAATATCAAGATTTAGGGGTTAGCCCCTTAAATTAGGGATCTAGAAGGGCTCAAATTCTAGATCAAATATCTCAAAAATCGTTAATATTTTGGTATAAGTCAAAGAACAAAAAATGTTCATCTCAACAATCCAAATCTATTCATATAAGAATTTAGGTCATATGTTACGTAATAAGGGATTTTAAGGGCCAAAACCATAATTTTTTTTACCCCTTGTATCTCGAAAACGACAAATATTTTGAAAAGCAATAAAGAACAAAAGTTGTTCAGAATGATGATCTGAACAATATGCATATTTCGTTTTTACCCTATGTGACCCCGTTAGGGAGCTACAGTTTGGCCCCTAAAAATTACTTCTAGAAATAACTCGAGAACGGTAAAGAATTTCTAAATACTTGTTGAACAAAAAATGTTTGAAATGTCATGACCTTTCTTACGATATCAAGCAAAAGGGGCTGGCCCTTTAAATTGGGGGCCCAGAAGGGTCCAAAGGTTTATGAGAATATCTCAGAAACTATTAATATTTTGTAATAAGTCATTGAAGCGGAAATGTTCATCTAAACGAGCTTGTTCTTATCAAATCAAAAAGTAGGTCATATGTTACGTAATAAGGGATTTTAAGGGCCAAAATCATAAATAATTGACGCCTCATATCTTGAAAACGACAAATATTTTGAAAAGCATTATTGAACAAAAGTTGTTCAGAATGATAATCTAAACAATATGTACATTTCGTTTTTTCCCTATGTGGCCCCGTTAGGGAGCTACAGTTTGGCCCCTAAATATTTCTTGTAGAGATAACTCGAGAACGGTAAAGAATTTCTAAATACTTGTTGAGCAAAAAATGTTTAAAATGACAAGGCCTTTCTTACGATATCAAGCAAAACGGGCTGGCCCTTTAAATTAGGGGTTCAGAAGGGTCCAAATGTTTTTGAGAATATCTCAGAAACTATTAATATTTTATAATAAGTTGTAGAAGCGGAAATGTTCATCTCAACGAGCTTGATCTTATCAAATCAAAAAGTAGGTCATATGTTACGTAATTAGAGATTTTAAGGGCCAAAATCGTAAATATTTGACGCCTCATATCTTTAAAACGACATATTTTTTGAAAAGCATTATTGAACAAAAGTTGTTCAATGTGTCATAACCTATCGATCAATATCAAAAAATGGGTCTGTGGGCCTCATGTCTCGCCTGTAGAGTCGATTTTTGTCGATATCAGTCGATTTCAAAAACTTGTAACTGGTAAATATTTTGTAAGGACATATTGAACAAAAGTTGTTCAGTTTATCGAGATCTATCGATTGATATAAAAAAAATAGGCCTATGGTCCTAATGGCTCGCCTGTAGAGTCGATTTTTTGTCCATATCGGTCGATCTCAATAACTTTTTACAGGTAAATATTTTGTAAAGACATATAGAACTAAAGTTGTTGAGTCTATAGAGGGCTAACAAATGACATCAAGAAATAGGCCCGAGGGCTTTATGGCTCGCCTGGAGAGTCGAATTTCAAACGAATTTCACCGCAACTTTGCTTCAGAAGCTTATGATATGAAAAATTGATTATATCTAAAGTGTCTTAAAGTCGGAAACTAAATTGGGACTCATTTGTGGTTGTTGGTTTTTTTTTTTTAACTCCGACTGCATCAACAAATCCGACGGAAGACTTACTCGTTGCTCGCAACGAGATCGTGTCTAGTTATTCTTATTATTCTTTTTTTTTTTTTTTTTTCCTAGACGCTAACTTTGAAGCTTCATATCTCGCTCATTCCTCAACCGATTTTGCTCAAATTTTCAGCTTTAATACATTTTACTAAAGACTTTCAAAATACTTTTAAACATTTTGGATAGTCTCTTCCGCTTGCGAGTTATTTCCCTTTTAGTGAAATTTTAGGGGCTTTGGTTTCCAGATAAAGGCTCCGAGACTATAATAATTGGAGCAGAGAAAACACTGAATTGGTAAAGTAGAAGCATTGTAGTTGTGCACATCATATTTTGTTTTTTGATTTCGCCATTTAAAATGGCGATAGAGAGGGGTAAAAAATCAGGACGCCTGAAAGAACGAAAATTTGCACATAATTTCCTTTGTATCTTTTAAACTAAAAATATTTTGTTAAGACATGTAGAATAAAAGTTGTGTAGAATTTCAAGAGCTTTTATTTGACACCAGTAAAAAGGGGCTGGCCCCTTAAATTAGGGATCTACGGCCCCTAAAAGTTTTCGCTTTATAGCTCAAAAACGGCAAAGAATTCGATATGGCTTCCGATGGAAAAGTTGTTCTTTAACATCTTATTTATCTCATGAAATTGTTATTTTGTTCGAATCTTGTGTTATATTAGAGTAAAAAGCTATACCCGTAAACAAGTAGCCATTTTCATTTGGCAAGTGAGCGAGAACTCTTCATGCGTATAACTGAAATAAACTTGCTAAAAATAACATACCTGACTACAATAGATACTAATATTCATTTTAAATAAGGTTTTTAACATGCTCTGTGGTTCAAATACAAATTATTTAATGATACATTTCTCTTTTTCTTTCATTTTAACATAAACAAACCTTCAACAACAACAAAAGGAGAGAGATAAATTATCTTTTATTTGTTTCATATTAGAATTAAAATAAGTAATATACATAAAAATAAAACGTTCAAACGTAAAATAAATCATGGTCAATAACTGCAAGCTGTTTACATTCTTCACGGTCAGCGTTGTTTATACAGTTATGTAACCCAACTCTCGCCTCGCTCGCAGGTGGCCAGAGTGACAAGCTTGCATAATCAAAACAAAAACATCGAAGCTAACTCGGCTTTCGTCCATCGCATAAATAAACACATCAATTACTGGAAAATTATGTTTGAAATCATTTTGAATCCTTTTACATTATATCATACTTAATTAACAATTATATTATGTTTTATTTCAATTATAAAGTAATTGTAAAGATGCTACCGCAAACATTTCGAGTTAGTGATCAATGGACCTCATAATATTTGTGTCAAGTTATACATACATTTAAAAAAACCTACACAATTTTCCTGATTATTTATCGGTTTGTCATTTTCCTCACAATAAGTTTACGGTAAGGGTATGTGACGTTTCTAATTGTCAGAAAAAATCGTACTAAATAAAATGAAGTAGTTTTAAGTTTTATTAACTTATAATTGTCTGCATACAGAAAGATTTATTTGTCGGTTCATTTCATTTCATCTAAATACAATCATGCGTGCAAGTAGATGCGGTTTTTATAAGTGAAATGAAAAAGGCAAGAGCGCCCCAAATATATATATACATCTCAAGCGTCTTATTGTGTTTAATTTTGGAGATTCATCACATGTGGACAAGCAATCTGTGATTTAACTCTACTTTAGCCAGTTGATACACAAGCTTTCTGCATTCTCTACAAAGTGAAAAAAATGGATCCTTTTTGTAAGCATAACAAATAATTTATAAACTTTATTTTTTAAATCACGGGTTCTTATCATGATTATACCAACTCTAAACATGTATAGAAAATCATCAGAAATCCACATCGAATCAGTCTCATTTCATTCAGTCATTAACTGCAAGCATTTTACATACACACCGGGGTTTGTTCTTGTTTACAATTACGTAACCCATGGCTCGATTGCCCGAGTTCGGAGCCATCGCATGTGTACCAGCGATCAGCGGCAATACATGTACACACAAAAACATTACCGTTTTAATGTAATTTGCAAACACAACGATTTACAGAAAATTATGTTTTTAATAAAATCGGATTTTTCAAATGATTGGTGGAAGGACAGGAAGTTCCAGTTCCCACCCTCCAATATTTTTACCAACATATGCTTGACAGTATACAATACAGATCGTTAATTTACGGTCATGCCCTTTCCAGGCACGTAAAACCCGGGGGGGGGGGGGGGCAGGAAACCTAACGTTTTACTGTTAATTTACTATGAAAATGGTCATTGGAAGGCCTGTTCCCCCCCCCCCCCCACTTTTGTAATGAAATGCGCTAATGTTATGTAAAGAACAAATTTTTTGGTGTACAGAAAAGTTGGAACCTACCCCACCCCACCCCCCACCCCCCGAAATAGGATTTTTGACTTTGGGAAATTGTCCGTTTTCTTTCTTTTTTTTTCTTTTTTTCTTTTTTTTTTTTTTTGCTTGTCAAAGATTTTTTGGTAAGTGGAATTTTTTTTTCTGGCTCCCCCCCCCCCCCCCCCACTTTCAAAAACGATGTTACGTGCCTGCTTTCAATCTGCCTTATGTCTACCTCTTTTGTTTTTACCTATTGATGAAAAACAACATCATTTACAATTTTCAGCATTTTATCGGTCCAAAAACAGGTTGCATTTCAATGGAAAACCGTCACCGTTATTGCCCATTGCACCTTGGTGAAAAGCAATGTTTTTATGATATCCACATCATAAAACACTACTTTTCATAAAACCTTCCCATTAATATCTGACAATCTAACAAAAGAGACTGTCTCTTCGAGCCGGAAGAACAGATAGCAATATTACCGAACACTAATTATAGTTCCAGCAAACAAAGTTTAAGATATCACCAAGTCCGCCTATCCGTGCAAATGTGCCCAGACCGCAACTTTTAAAAATACACCGTAAGCTCAATCTTCACATAAAGATTATTAATGACAATAACATAAATAATCTTGATGTAAGGTCATTTGCACCATTTCTAACGGTCTAAAAGTTAAAAATTGATTAGAGTCTTAATAGATCTAACTAATGGCAAATTTTAATTAATACTGAAAGAAAAGTTTCCATATGATCAAAGAAAGTGTCCTGGCCTTGACCCATGCTCATATTGTCAAGTTCACTTTTTTGAAAATACAAACTCTGTCCTGACCATATGCTGTAATGAAGAAACATTTAGATTTCATACTTACAACAGATTTTCATGTTAATTGAGGCTGCATTAGGACCTGACCCAAGGACATATGGTCAAGTTCAAGGTTTTTATGTCACACAGCTCCGACGGAAGACCTCTCGTTGCTTTGCAACGAGCTTTGCTCTAGTTTATGATTTGTGGTTCTAAACCCGGTTAATATACGTTGTTTATGTATTGAAATATTTGACAAGATATGTTCTTGACATTTAAAAGTCACATTTGTAAAAAGTCTGTAAGTTAATTAGATACCCGGTCTTGAATAAACTGATCTTTCAATCTTTGTTTAACATGACAGATAATCCAGTTAGTATTCATTTTAACAACATTATACAATACATTAGACATTCCAGTCATCTAATATTTTCTTTAAATTCAAAGACAATTTTGGTTGACATCCCTTTTGAAATTTATGTACAAGAAATTTATATAACATATAACAATATTTTTCATTTTCCCCATGCATCATCCGACACCAAAAACTAACAATTCTTGATTTTATATGTAAATATAAAGGTGGTCGACCTAGCTCACCATAAATCATATAATTTGGAGTGGAGTGATAATTTACAAAAGTGTCAAGTGTATCTTTTCAATAATTTCATTGTTTCCAAACCCCCAAATTTCACATCCATATAGAAGGATAGGAACAACAATTTTGTCAAATAAGTGTAAATGATCTTCTATTGAGAGATTAAGATAACGACCTTTGCTTGATATTGAATACATTGCCCAGATGGCTCTATTCGACACATATTTTTTTTCATTTCTATAAAGGAACCAGTTCTAAAAAAGAATACATCCAAATATTTAAAGTGGTTCACAATTTCAACGTTCCTTCCTTCAAAATAAAGGTTTTCATTAACAGAGCGACCTCTTGAAAAAATCATGATTTTAGTTTTATCAATGTTTACCTGAAGTTTCCAGGTATTACAATATAATAAAAGTACCGTGTCGTCTGCATACAATATTACAAGTATTTTGATATATATATATTCCATTTCATTTGTAATGTATTGGAAGCCCATTGACGTCATTTGAAGAAAGGAATTCTTCTAAATCATTTAACAGTAGTGCATAGGGAAAAGATGAGAGGTTTTCACCCTGGCTAACACCAACATTACTTGCGAAAAGGTTTGAACATGCATTATTAGATATGATCCGAATTTAGTTTCTTCACTTTGCGTGATAAAAATTGTCAAGGTTGAATAGATGGTAGCCATTGAAATTTTAAACACACTCCTCCATTAGTATTTATGACTGTTCGGTTTTCTGCAAGGCATAGAGTACGTTTCATGGTTTATTTGATCTACCACTCTTCCTAGTGCAAAGAGTGCTTGTGGATTTGGGAGCGTCCGAATGCGTCAATCTAACATGTTCCACACATCAATGGCACAGAAAATAAGTGTAAATTTAGATGGTTCACTTGTATGAATCGAAAGTTTCATTGTGGTGGAGTTTAAAGGGGCATGGACACGATTTAAGCTGAAAATTTTCAAATTTTATTTTTCCATTTTTATTGTTTACAATGCTTTGACTAAAGTATTTCTAATGGTCAACCAAAATGTGAATATCAGTTGAGTTACAAGTGAGATACAGCACTCGTGATTCGTTCTTATGTAAACAAGGCTCGTGCCATGTTTTTGTCTACATTTAGATTATTTGATAGAAAATAGTATGGGATTTATCATAGTGCAACAGTACAATTAAATAGTTTCTAGTGTATGGCACATACACTAGAAACTATTTAATTGTACTGTTGCACTATGATAAATTTTATGAATAAGCTTTATTTCTTTTTAAAAAGAGAGTTAGTGTTTTATTATACCACATGCCATATAGTCTTATACTTCATTTATACGGACAAAATGTACACGATACTCAGAGTCGTAAATTACATTGGGTTTGAATTCAAAACAAGAGTATTTTCTAGAGCAATGCTGCAGAAAATTCCAATCTGAACCAGTAACATTCCTTTTTAAAGATAAATTTGTTTCCCAAATTTGAATATACATGTAGAAAGCAAATCAAAACAAAATGATGTTCGTTACAATGTGTGCATACCCATTCAGACTTGGGTATATTTCAGGGCCCACCTTTTTTCCTTTTCTTTTTTTTTTTCAATTTTCAAAGATTGCGCAAATACTCTTAGCCTACTAATATTTTTGTTTGTTTTGTAAAAAGTTTCGTTGTTAAATAAAACTAAAGTGTAAAATTGTCAGTCAGAAAGAGATATACATGTTACATTTAAATGATTCACTTAGCATTGCTTATAACTCCCCTTATTTCTTGGTTAAAAAGAATTATATCTTGACCTAGTGCTAAATTCTTTCAAAACATTTCTTTCATTCAAAACATTCTGTGTAACACATTATATACAGGAAAATCCACTTGTTTCTTATAAATTCTTAACATTTGCAGCCCAATTTGTACATTCGTTGTACATATTAACATAATATTCTCATGTATTCCTTAATTTTTGTCTCCCACCCCAACGCGGATGGGGACATCGAAATACCGGTGTCCGTGTGTGCGTATGTCCGTCCGTCCCACTTCACTTTGTGTACGCAACTCCTCTGAAACCAAATAACGGATTTTGTTAAAATTTTATAGGATTGTTAGTCACCATATGTAGTTGATCATCTTTCGCCGCCGTTTTCATTCAACAAATTTTACAGGAGTTATGGGACTTTCTTGAATTATATAGGCAATCGGAACTCCTCGAATGTCTCGCTCACTCGACATAGATGTGCGCGAGACATTCGAGGAGTTCCGATTGACAATATAGGCATTATCTTCCACAGAGTTATCGGTCCTTTCTCTCCCTTATACAATATATATAAAAGGGAGAGAAAGGACCGATAACTCTGTGGAAGAGAATGCAATATAGGAACACATTGAGGACGCAGCACCTCAGAAACCGCTCAACGGATTTTGTTCAAATTTTGTAGGACTGTTAGTCACCATATGTAGTTAATCATACTGCGCCGTCATTTTAATTTGACTTTTACAGGAGTTGTGGGACTCTTGTGCTTCAACTGTTTGGGGGGGGGGGGGGGGCGGGGGGGGGGGGGGGGGGGGCATGGCTACGCGTAGCAATCTTGTCAAAATGTCAGTCTTCCACAAAGTGAGCCAATGCTTAACAATGACCATATATTTTCTATATTTTTACTGGTCCCACGCCTAATTTAGCAAATACTGAGCACTGCATTTCTTACTTTTCTTTTTTTTTTTTTTTTTAAATCTTTACAAAATTGTGTAAATACCTTCTTTGTTCTTGGAGCTTTATGAAACCTCATAATTTGATATAGGCAAAACATATGTATCAAACATATGGAATTCAGTTTCAACATTAAAACTGACGTCCTGAATTTCTTAAACCAAAACTCGCCTTTCTTTTCAGGCGTAGTAATAATCCCCTTATTCCTGACGTAAGATTTAAAGTCTGCACACAACCTTCTAATAACCCTCAGAAGTTTACCTCCTATACCTTGCTTAGTTTAGTTTCTTCCATAAAGAGTAGCGATTCACAGTCAAAAGCTTTTGAGTTGTCTATAAAACAACAATACAATTTTTTCTTCTTTCTTAAAGTTTCTGAGATTATACCATGTAAAGCAAAAACTGCATCTCTGGTACTGCTCTTTGGTTAAAATCCAAATTGTGCATCTGACATTACATTCAATCTATATTATATTGATTAACGAAGTAGGTAATTTAGCAACATGAAATCCCTCTATAGTTATTTACATCATTACCACCACCCTTCTTAAAAATTGGTATAATGATTGACTTTCTGCATTCAACAGGGAATCCCCCGGGTTCGATTGTATAATCTTGTTGAATGATGCTGTTGGTATTGGTAACATATACCCCGGTGGCATGTTATCTGACTTTATTTTGATGACTGAATCATTAGAAATTTATCACACAAACTCTCTCTCTCTCTCTCTCTCTCTCTCTCTCTCTCTCTCTCTCTCTCTCTCTCTCGTATAAGCGTGATCACGGTCTTATATATGGTAATTGCCGATATACTGCTAATAGTTCGTATGTTTGGAAAAGATGTGATAAATACCACTGACTATAAGGGGGTATTTTAAAGGTCAAGTACATGTTTCAGCGACGTTGTCAATAATAATTTTTTTTAAAATCCCCCTCCCTCCCTCTCTCTTTCGGACTTCCAACGTTGATTTCTGACACTGCTCGTATGAACCATCAACTCTCACAGCGAGTAAGTACTTCTACGTGTTGTGTCAGTATGCAGTTGGTATAGTTTCTAGTGTAAATTAGATTCAGATCCAGAGGGATAAGTCGACTTGCCATCTACGAGCGGATTTACGAAAAGTGTGGCGTCTTATAACCTATACACCTATGCACGTTTGATTGTACTCGCTCAGTGCTGCATGCTTGCTGACTGTGTTAGATCGTGACGGTGACCTGGGGCGTAACTAGGACTATTTGAATGCGTAGGCCGAGGGTTTTACCGAAGCGCCGAAAGGGGGGGGGGGCAATTCCCGAGAAATTGTTGAAATATTAGAACTATTTGCTATTCTGAGCATCACAGTCGTTGCAATAGACATAAGATACCGTGCATCTTTTCAAAGACCTTTAAACTGTTCGGACAAAGCTCTAAAGGCATTAGCATCCCCTCAAGCTTCATTGGACCCGTTTCCAGTTTCATATGAAAACCAACACAAAAATCTTTCATATTTGGATGTTACTGAGCGTTTCACAATATATGTAAAGGTAAGATAATATTTCTAATTTGCCTTTGTTTTGTTATCACTTGTAAAATGACCATTTCATGCTTCACTCGATCCAACGGTCATACTGCTAAATACATATAATCAGATTATGCTGTACATGTGTCATAAAAACAGAATAATCATTTTGTTCAGTTTTAAAAACTATAAATATATATGAACATATAATTTTGTGCAAAAAAGGGTGTAATGAATTATGTGTATAGGCATGTGCCTACTCGAGCCTATCGAAGACACGCCCCTCCCTCTAAAATCGTTTATTTCTTCTCAGACCATCAACAGTGGCAGATGAGGTACAATCCAATCGTTTACAGATATACTCCAAAAATACGTCATTAACTAGTACAGTGCATATATTAGAGAAAATGACACAGATATACAATAGATGTATAATATTGAATGACACAGGTGTACAACAGATGTATAATATTGACTGGGAATCGACTGTATAGCATTTATATTCTGTATAAACTGCACCATGCGTTCACGAGAATGGTCTACGCATACAACATAACATTGTTTACAAAATACGTGTAAGATCTGCTATAAAGGCAAATCTAATTTATACACATTTATAATTATTTGTTTGTATTCCTTTATAAGTATTACTTGTGTCTATGCGTCGTCGTACGTCTAAGTTACGCGACGTCGAACGTGTATCGTCTTATCCATATTTGTTTACCACACAATTATAAATAAATCACCGTTATTTCAGCACTACGTGTAACAAAGTGTATATGTTTACGTTCAACAAGGAGTGATCTTAATAAGTCAACAAGTTAAGCATATTATGTTTGAGAGACTTAGTGACCACAGTACTCTGTTCCTCAATGGGCGAGAACTTCTGACAGTTTATTCCTAATCTAGAAACTGGTATCTTATTATTTAGTTTAACAACGAGACGAACTTTTAATCCCATCCAAATATAAATTCTCTGTTAACTTTTTTTTTACCCATTTCATATATTATGCATGAAATTCTCTCTACCTAAAAACTTCACCTTAGTTTTCTTTGGTTCTGTTTCAATTCTTTTTTCCCTGTTGCATTTTCTTTGAGTTAAACACTAATCCGCAAGATACTGATCACTACATGTACAAACTTTATATATATATATATATATATATATATATATACATATACATATATATATATAGGTAAAAAATAAAAAAGATACACGAAGACGTTTAGTAAAGCTTTAGCGCTTTCATTTCAAATCTTCAGAAGCTTATATATATATATATATATATATATATATATATATATATATATACATGTATATATATACCCAATGAGGCAAACATAAGATACACATTACACATCGAACTCGTTCGCTTCAAAATTTGATGTGATCCATATGTATATATATTTACCAGGTGTAGAACCAAAATCAAATTCAAGTTCAATTAGGCCTATCTAAATAGAAAATAAAATCTGCTGACAGTCAGAATATAAAGTAATAAAATTTGAAAGGGGTCAAATTATAATTCGAGTCTTTTTTAATATATTCATTTTACTATAATAAGTTTAAGTTATGGTTTTAAAATACATATACAGTAGTATGAAATCTGTGAAGTGGTGGATACTGTGGGTATAGAATAGAATCGAATAGAACAGATAAGAATAGAATAGCATAGAACAGAATATGATTTATTTCCAAATTAGGGCCCTTTCGGGCATACAGCATACATGATTGTTAACATTTCAATGTGCAATGTTTATTTTAAAAAAATTATGATAAAAAGAAAAGAACAAAACAAGAGCAAAATATGCACTATTAATATGAGCAATGTTCATACATGAGACATTTTGAATATGATAATACTTATTTGTATTACATGTAAGTAACACCGTGTATCCTAATGCAAAACAGTCAGAAATACACACAGAAAAAATAAAATAAAAATATATACATGTACATAACAACACTACATTTAATAATAGTAAAGGTAGTATAAGTACACATGATTAATACTCCACTGTAATGGAAAAGATACCACGGGACGGTGTATTGGTACTAGGTCAACATGGCATGATTATAATGAGTGCATATGTGCAAATATGGTTTCATATGGTTCACACATGATATACAGTAATACTAGTAGTATGAGCTTAGACAATGTACATAACACGAGACATTACTTGATGTAATATATGTAAGTACCACCGTGTATCCTAATGCAAAACAGTCAGAAATGCACACAGGAAGAAAATAATAACAATATATGCAATGACACATAATAATAGTAAAAGACACCTAGTACAAGTACATATGACTGACTGTAATGCGAAAGATACCACGGGACGGTGCATTGGTACTAAGTCAACATGTCATGTTTACAATGGGTGCATAATTATGTATAAACATATTGGTTTGAACTTTCACATGATTCATTTTATATTGCTTCTTTAATCAAATCCCAAAGGGCTACAAGTACATCAGTATTTTCACAATATTGAGTAACCATATTAATCTATTCATGTTGTCAAGACTGGAAAAATGTTCACATTGTTGTTTTATAATTTTATACATGTTCTGTCTGAGTGAGTTATAAGTTAAACATTCAAAAATTAGATGAATTTCATCACCAATTTTACAAGAAAACTTTGTACAAAATCTTAAATGTCTAGGGATTCCTGTATAACGACCTCGTTCTACTGGTAAATTGTGCGCTGATGTACGTAATCTTGTAAGTGCTTTACGTTGTACAGGTGGTAAGAGTGTTAGGTAGTTTTCAAAAACAAAATTAGTTTTAAATTTAACATAAGTTTCAAGTTTTCCATATTGTAAACTTCTGACATATCCCCATTCTTTCAAATAATGATGGCATAACAATTCCTTACATTTTTTCTTAAAAAATTATAGGTTATTGATTGCAATATGATTGTTTCTAATTCCAACAATTCCAAATAACTTTTGTACGACACCATACCATGACTGCGATTTTAATGTACAAGCATTACGCTTACTTTGCATTTATGCAACATTTAGTAGAGGAAAAGAAGTACCCAGATTTTCTAATCTGTTTACATATTGTATTATATTTTTCACATCAAAATGTAGTGGAAACCTGCCAAGTTTGGATAGTGTTGCAAAGTTTGAGCTTTTTCTATGAAGACCTAGAATGAATTTACAGAATTTCACATGGAGGTTTTCACATTTTGATTTAGAGTAAAAATCATATAAAGAGATATCATTGCGATTGAAAAAAGAAGGGCGATTAAAAATTCCCCAAATCTCACTGCCATAGAGTAATATTGGCTTGATTGTGTGATCAAAGACATGAAGGGGTGTTTTAGTGCTAGGTTGTAATGATAAAAAATCTTTATGTAATTTGAAATATGCTTTCATTGCCTTTTTGTACAGATCCTCTTAAGCATTAGAAAAATGTCCAGCTGTATTGAAATATATTCCCAAATATCTGTAAGAGGGGACACACTGTATTTCCCTTTTCTCCAAAATAAAATTTTTGCTTGAGAAATCTTCCTGCTTTATTAAAGATTAAAACTTTAGTTTTATCAATATTGACGTTCAAGCACCAATCAGAACAATTTTTTTTGCAATTTATCAAGGTATATGAAGCGGTGGATATTGTGGGCATATGAGGCGGTGGATATTGTGGGTGACTCTCCCTTCCATCAGTAATTTCTGCTTCCTTTGTTTACAATAAACCTTTTAATTTTACTAAACGCTGACCTTCTCATAACATCATTTCATAGATTCGTTCCACGTTTTAACCCCACCCCCCTTTTCCCCAGTAAATGTGGGATGGGGAGGAACGTTAAGTCTCCAGTTACCGTTTATTCCTATTACAAAGAGGTATATTTCAACCCAGATTTTGTCCTAGATGATATGATAAACTTCATTATCTTTATAATACATCACAGAACCTGGAAAAAAGAAACACGCACTGAAGAAATCTGTAGTACTATACACGCTCGTCTACAGGTGAGTTTTTGTTGCACCAATATTAAGCAATTTAATCAGACTTACTTATATTGTTTTATATGGATTTCAGGAAAAGAAGTGGAAAGATGCACCGCTCCCACGAACAGTTACACATGCTAACCCCAGGTGAGAGAGAGAGAGAGAGAGAGAGAGAGAGAGGTGTCGGGAAATTTGTTATCATATCCGTTTTCACTTTTACATGCAATTTTCTTCCCGCATGGTGGCGCTGTTTACATTGATGGAGGCATAAAGTGTATATGTTTTATTAAAACACTAGATCTACCGTAAGTAACAATGCATGAAGTACTAGAGCTGTGCTATTTAAATGTTTGCGGAACTGTAGAGGTAAGTAGACGACGTGATGCATTGTTTGAGCATTTAAATCAGGTGACGAAAAGGGGAGAACATTAATCTATATTCGACTAGGTGGATTTCATAATAAATTTTCTATAGCGAAGAAACGCGGCTTTATAATGGACGTTACAGAATTAGAAGGTAAACAAATACAAATTTCATAACCCCTGACCATGTTCAAATACACGATTACGAAATAAGCATTTTTGAAGATGGTTTATAATGGGTAACAAAGTTGTAATTCACGAATACGTATTTTGTGCTCTTTAATCTGGTACTATTAATGTGTAGACAATCCCAAGAACTGTATATTTTGTTATTTATGATATGTTAGAATATACACTTGTCATGTATAGTGGATTCTGCATGTCGCCCCATGTAATACAAGTGATGTTACTCGGAGAAATAAACCCATTGATTTATAATATTGCTGTAAAATGTAATATCATAACAGTCATAAGATTAGGCTAGATAATACGGAATATCAGAACCATTATTTTGTCTCCGATTCCGTCGTGGTTTTAATATTTAGTATGCCCAACGAGATCACGTTTTCTGCGTTAACTTGGGCAACTTTCAGTAGACAAGCATTTAATTATTAATAATTATTATCAGATATAGTGAGTTCAGGCACAGTTAAGCGTCAATTTTGAAAGTTGGGGGGTGGGGAGCAAACGGAGAAAAAAGGTGCCATTATATATGTTTTTAGCAAGAAAAGCAATTCTGCCCAAACCCTAAAATCGTAAACTCAAAGGGGTGGGGTGGGGTGGGGTATTCTCCAGTACATGTACGAGTTCAATACTTGCATTTCTACTACCTCTCATCGCCATTATAATAAGTGACCAGCTAATAAATCGATCTTTGCATGTACTAAATAAAATATTGTATATGATAATAACGTGATAAGTGTGTTACATGTCAAGAGGGGGGGGTGAGGGGGAGGGGGGGGGGGTTACATGTTGAGCACTGTATGTACGTATCTGGGGATCGATGCATAAATTGTGATTATTTATATCATTTCATAGTGGTTGGTTGTTTTAATGACTTGAGAAAGTAAATATCCACATACGTAGGCTACATAGAGGAAATAAACTTTTTATATCTTCGCTTTTAAACATCAGATATTTAATTCAATAACTCATGTTTTTGGTACTAGGGCATTCACTTATGACATTCTGCAAAATAACTTACAAACCAGGTAGATATTGTTGTATCAAAAATGAGTTGTCTTTAGCCCTTACTATTTTGTGTACAAGAGTTGCCCAAGTGATGCTTACTGGTAATTTTCGTAACTTCTTTTTCTGAAGAGTTCCAAAATATTCTAGTTCCGATATCCCGTATTAATGTCAGAGGATATAAAAGATGTATGGTCCATGTTCATCTATTTTTCTTTTCTATTTTCTTTTTTGGGTATGAAATTGATCTATTAGCAGATTAATTTGTTTTTAAAGTTATTAACTTTCCCTTAATTACATGCATAAAAAAACATTTGCATGTACACGAAAACAGGGAGAAGATTATTTAAAAGGTAAATATAACATGTACACATAAATTACATTTGCCGCTCGCAAAGTCAGGTTAGACATCTATAAATAGTCCCACGTGCATCAAGGAAATTCAACGCAACTATCTATGTGACTATTTCTGAAAGAGCGTAAAACAACAAATTACTGAGAGGTATTTGATATGTTTATTTCTCTATAACTTGAAGGGACTGATTCACGATTTCCCCCCAAATGTTATTTTTCACTTTTGATGATCAAAATCTACTGTCTTATGTGTTTAAAAGAGTTCACATCAAAATTAAGGTTATGCATTATCACAGAAGCTCATTTTAGAGAGTTTATTATTTGTTTTGTAAACAAAGACTGTGGTATGTTATTGTTTACGAGATTTTTAAAAGAAAATGGATATCGATCTAAGCTTATTATATCTTTCACATTACAAGTATTTTTGCGGTAAAATGTGTCATCTAAATGTTAAAATTTGTGACTATGCAAAATTAAGATGCTTTATATTACAAATTCAATATTTCACTTGTTTGTTTGTATACATAAAAAGACTTGAGTCTTTGTTTACATAACACAGATTTAAGGCTAAAATAATGCTTTTATTCTTGCATTCAGAAGGTCAAAATTATGGTTTTTGTTCAGATATTTTTTGGAAGCCAGTTTAAAAAAGCTACTTAACACTTTGGTCAGAGTTATCTTTCTTTGTTCATATATTTCTTTGTTACAGTAATATATGTAGAGGACATTGATTGGGAGGATAGGAGTCCCAGATCCGCAATGCCTAGACATCCCAGTGGTGACTCCAACTCTTCCACACCCCGCAAAGCACCACTTAATGGTAAGATTAATGCAGTGACTTTGAATATATACTCGGGCGTCTGTAAGTATTTGACATTGAGGAGGCGAACTGGATTGAAAAGTTGGTGGGGGTGGGGGTGGTGTTATTTCTAACTTGCATGTTTTGACTAAAATTCAGATTTCTGCCAGATACTCCATATTTCACCCCATTATGTCAATGTCTTAAAGACACCACGTGATTCGAATAAAAACCCAAAGCTTTTATACTTATCTTTCATTCAAACATTTAATAAGCACCATTAAGCAAGTTATGCATTAAATCAGATATATTGCACTTCAAAAGCGTCCAAAAATGAATCTCCGTCCATCCTGTGCTGACACAAAGTCGTTGGTGACTGCTGAAATGTTCAATGCATCTGTAACCTCCCTGTTCATCGTTTACACGTGCGCCAGGTACAGGTACATATACATCCCATTTGCGTCTGTGTAAACAATAGCCTTCACACTGTGCTGCTCCATTAACCACAGATCGCTGTTATACATTTTGCTCCAATGAGCAGACATCGTCGTTACAAATTTTGTAATTGTCCCCCACTGCAACACGCGGGGGCATGGCATAGAAATACCAGTGTCCGTGTGTCCATCCGTCCCACTTCACTTTGTGGATGCAACTCCTCTGAAATTGCTCATCGGATTTTGTTAAAATTTTGTAGGATTGTTAGTCACCATATGTAGTTGATCATATTGCAGTGTCATTTTGATTCGACAAATTTTACAGGAGTTATGGGACTTTGTTGAATTTGTACATGCTACACTCTAGGAACACTTTGTGGATGCAACTCCTCAGAGACCGCTGTACGGATTTTGTTCAAATTTTTCAGGATTGTTAGCCAATCTTGTGTTGTATTTTGTTTTTATCTATTTTTATTTTTGCAAAATTATTGGGGCGTTGAGTGCTGCCCCTTTTGCCGACGCCCTTGATACTTTAGTTATATCTAACCGAAGTAATGGAAGTAGAACATGTTCTCTGTATGATGGCAAAGACAGAGTAGGGTCCAGAAATTTGAGTGTATACACAACAATTGCTCAGTGTCTTATAATGGAAGGCATGGAACAATGCTGTTTTATTTGTAAATAGAGGTGGGATGATAGGCCAACACACCGATACATACTGATATTTCTCATAGAATATACTTTATGATACCGGCATTGTAAAATTAGTACAAACCAATACATGAACTACCTATGAAAAATTTGGAATTGGAAAATGAAAGTACATACAATACAAGATGTATTAAGATTGGTAGATTGAATGTCAATAATCCAATAAGAATCCTCGATCGTCTTTAGTTGTTGTTAGTGTGTTGAGCATGGAAAATGGCATTCGGTGCAGAAAATGACCAACTCGTGTCTGATAGTGAAATTGAGAATGCACCGTGTACATATAAATCAGGAATGTTGGAACATAATCAATTTCAGAGCAAATGTGACTTGGGTTTTGTTTTTGGTATTATATATATTTTGTTGATTTATTGTCAGAAAGATAAATAATTACTCGTGTTGTTACTCACTATGATTTGTTATAATAATGAGAGGTATCATATTGTATTCAATGTATTGATATGTTGAAGTACATATACACATGTATATTATAAGGATTGTGCATCGCCCCACCCCTATTGATAAAATATATATATTTTGCATGTGTGTGTATGTGTTGTAAACTCAAGGGTCAAAAGTATTAATCTGCTAATTTTCACTATATAATTCATTGAATAATACAATTTTTAAAGCGCTGATAAAAATATTTCTACTGCAGCCATTGCTATGAAAACTTCACAAATCATGCATAATCGCCTAGAACTGTTATCACTATTTGTTTGTTTTTTCTATATGTATAATCTATATATATGTGTTACAGTTTTTAATACTCACTAGGATAATCATGTTGTAAAAACTTTATTTGAACTTAATCTTAGACATTTCATATTAATTAGCATTTAAAAAACTCTACCTCATAAATCGACCCACAAAAAATATAAAAAAAAATAACACTAAAAGCAATCTGATTTAAATCAGATCTTTGATCTGCTCCATTATTGTTATGTCGCTACACAAAAATTCCCTCATAGTTGCTGCTTCCTTTTCCAGTTTTAATACTCTTTTGGTACTTTTGAAACACACCTGTGTCATTTGGATACACCACACCAACCGGAATTCCGCACACATCCTTCAAAACTTTGATTTGGTCCGTAGAAAGTCAGGAGTTTTTTGTCCAGGTATTTGTTGATTTTTATGTTGCCATCAGTGTCAACAGATTTGCTCACAAAAGAAAACCCGCAGATAAGGCAAATGTTCCCCCAGAGGATAGACTTTTCGTGGGGTAGGCCGAGTACTCCCATGTGTTCCATTTGGCGCTGCCATTTTTTCATTCAGAAGTTTAAAACATTCGAAACTCTTCTAGGCTTCCCGTTATTAACTTCTACATCTCACGATTTTAGCAGTGACGATTTGATTGGCTAAACTAAAGTTAACACTGACGTGATCCGATACGGGATGTCTTCAGATCTTTGTGTAGCGACTTAACAATAATGGAGTGGATCAAAGATCTGATTTTAATCAGATTGCACTAAAAATAAAATTTTTCATGAATCTTGAGTGAACTCTGCATATATTCTGAAAATTTCATAATGATAATATTAATTGTGAAATTTTGGTGAAGTTTTTATTATATGAAAGTTACAATGAATATATAGTGACATTTAAAAGTACAGAAATACTTTTGACCCTTGAGTGTGGTTGGTCAGCTTGAATGTTTACTGTATGTATATAGATGACGAAAAGCAGAAATATTTTGTAAGAATATTTCTAGCAATTTCAATAGTTAGCAACATGACAAATACTTCAATATAAGCAATATTAACCAACATTTCGGTATAAAGAAAAAGAGAAGAAGGTCTTGGGGGGAATTGCTTTTATTTCAAATTAAATTTATTTCAAATTCTACCATGATTATTACAGAGAAGAAAGAAATGCCACATCCATTATTTTCCAATATGAACAGATTAAGCAAAAGATTATTAGAACAGTGATACATATTAAACTTTCACAAGATTAAGCAATATATGTTACGAAGAAATTTGTAAATGATTGAAGGATATTTGACATTCAACAAAAAAGCAATCATTTGCATTCTGAGATCAATACACATGTAAACAAACAGCGATGCATAGACAAGCCTACCCTTCCACGTTTTGCTGGGCTGTGTGCATGCAGAGTAGATCAGATGATATAATCCATAAACATCAAACAAAATACTTGAATCTCTTTTAAAATAGTTCACTGTACAATCTCACGAATATACATGTATTCCATTTTGGAATCTGCTATCACCACAGGAAGTGATATAATTCGGAGCAGTAGAGGGTAACATTTGGCTGTATATATCTGAACCGTAGTTGGATAGAAATAAAGTTCTTGTTTTTGTGGATGAAGCAGGATAATCTCGATCTAAAAATGTTTGAAAAATAAAAACTTCGGCTAACGGAGGTTATCCTGCAACATCCACAAAAATGCGTGAGTAACCGACTTCAATATAAATGGAGTACATGTATAAGCTGTATATTATAGGATTTTTCTCAATGCAAATCAGTCATGAATACACGGAATGTATCAATATTTCATGGAAATCTTTGGGGAAATTAGGGTTTCCCATTTTATCACATTATTGCATCAATGCATTTTAATAGAAATGTGAAGGTCCAGCTTTGTTCACTTTGATGGTCAGTATTGTATCTCAACTTACAGATAATATAAATTAATTCGGAAAAAGCACACATATTATTTTTAGGTAGAATTAGTTGTAAAATATGACAATTACTGACGGATAAGTGAAAGGTATTTTTGATTTGCTCTTCAACATAAACGAAAGATGTACATCACATCAACTTGAACAATGTGAAGTCAGCATTAAAAATATATATCTAACTATATTAAACCTGTATATCTAGGAGTAAATTGTTGTCGTCATGCATGTTTTCACCTAGTGTCAATCATTCAGAGATTTGTGTATACTCAACATGCTCAAGCCCTACAAATGTTTGGACGCTTTCTATAGAAAAAAAATCCCTGTTAAAATGGTACTGATCTAGTAAACAAAAAATTAAGGACACTATTCATCGAAAGAAATGAGTGTGCAATAGTGTCTGATAAAAATAGTGAGTTCCTTGTATGAACTCAAATAAATGATACTTTATCAGGAATAATTGAAAATGTCATATTTTAAATCGGAGTCATCTCAGGTGTCAAATTCTACTTACTCAATTATAGTAATGCAAGGAAGAATCCAAACAGATCTTTACTGGAAGAAAATTGTACTAAACACAAAATCTGTTTGTTTTTTCAGGTGAAATTTTTTTCCCTCAACTCGCTAGATTGCGATTCAAAGTAGTGAACCCATAGAGGGTGCATTTATCGTGTTTTTGAACTACCCAATCGGTGTCTTTATCAGAATTTTGATTTCAGAAAAAAAAAATACTGAACAAAGAGTCCAGACATTTGTCGGGAATATATACACATATATGTCTTGATGATCAAGACTAGCTTTTCATCCTAATACAGAACTATATAATTTCTCCAGGTGTGCTTTCCTGGAAGCCCTTTTGTAAACATATAGACTTGAGCAAATTGGATTATTTTGATAAATCTGAACCGAATGAAATGAACCATGATATTTATCTAAATAATTGTGATCTGAACCGTGATGTGATTGATTGATTGTATCTTTATTTAATGTCCCTCTCGAGAATTTTTCACTCACACAGAGACGTCACCAAGACCGGTGAAGGGCTAAATCATGATATACCATTTCACAGTTAAAATGTTGCACCTTTAGATGTTAGTGCCTCATTGTCACCAGAAGAATTAGGTATTGTTTTTTACCATAAGGACATCCAGATCTCTGCAGAGTTCACACTTTACCCTATCAATACACAACACTGCAGGTTTTCGTTCTGTGTCATGTGGTTCTCAGGTGACTGTTAAGGCCCATTGGCCTCTTGTTATTCAGGAAGTTTATAGATTTCCCAGGTAAACGAAAATCAGAAAATAAAATATTAAAAAGATGAAGTCATTGCTATCAGGTTTATCGTATTCAGAAAAATTTTCATGCTCTGTAGAAAAGAGATATTTTTAATGGGATTTTATTACCAGCGGTTTACAGAGGAGAAAATTTACCGTGCTGTTTGTGTGTTATATGAAACTATCCAGCTTATAGAAATTTTTTCCAACATATTCAGTATTTGTTTTGAGATATGATGGAAGTTGTTAGTTTGAGGTTGTTTTGAGACATCCAGTTTTGGATATGCACAAAATTTAATGATACTGGCCCGGACTTTATAGTTCAAAGGAGGAAAAGAGCTGGATGTATGATACTTGAGGGATTGTGTTGGTGGAATTTAATTCACGAATATCTCAGGTTTGCTTTTATTTTGCCAAAGGTTGTTTCAAAATGCTTGGATGGGGAGCAGTATTTAAGAGAATTTTATGCATATTGTTACAATTCAGAAGTAAAAGAGACATAATTACATTATTAGGTAAGGGAGGGAACAAATAGTTCAGCACTTAAAGTGAATATAGTACACATATATTATCTTGAATGAATATATGTATACTTTTGCTCACCTAGCTGTTCAAAGCAAGAACACTTGGAAATCCTAGTATGTTGTGTAAAAGTAAAAAATATGGAACTGGGGAACTTGTTTATGTTTAATTAGATTTACTGGGTAAAAGTATTGCTTGAAGTATTATGAATGGAGTGCTCAGTATGAAATAACATACGATCTTGATGGATATTTTAAAAAACTTAATACTTGGTGTCTGAAACCTAGGATTATTTACCATTGAGATAAATGCTTGTATGTCAATTATCTACATTTGTGTTTGTAGATCTGAGAACAATTTATCTTATCAGTGATATTTATAATGCCAAATTTAATCTATCAACTGAGAATCGTGTACAGTTTGTATTGTGAGTATATAGCTGAAATGCCACTCTTGGAGGTTTTAAGGGAAGTGATCAGATGTTGATAACCAATATCTAGATAGTGATAGGATGTGAACTTCAGATGAAAGAGCACTGGATGAGACAGATTAGAGAAAAAAAATTGAGGAGGGTGGGATCACATAGGATATTAGATAAAGGTTTGAAAAAATAAACTGCATGGCAGCATTAAGAATTCCATGGTATCTGTCATCGTCGGAAACCCACGGTCTGTCGCTCTACGTTTACCTCCTGTGGGACACAACGCTGATATTTTTGCATAACTCATTAAAATGCATGACCTTACTTGACCTATCGAGGACCAATGGGAATCGCTGTAAGTATTCTGGAACTCAAAGTATCAGCTGTAATGGTGGCGCTCGCAGAAAGTATGTGTGTTTTGTTGTGCTACTATGAAAGATATATAGATGAAACCCCCAGATTTGGCACCCAAAATAGCTGATTATTTTGGCTAATACATCACTTTCACATGCAACCCCCCTCCCTTTCGGAAATCTTGGATACGCTACTGGTATGTTTATTATCATCACTGCTACATAGCACGTGAATAAAATCAATCCTGCATGATACAATTAAAAAATTAGATGCAAATTTGAATTAAATTTGAATTTGGTCTTAAAATCCCATTCACATGTCATTTGTAATTGGTGTAAGTGAGATGTCAATTGTGTTTACACCATTTAAAGAAGGTCATAATTACTGGTTCAAATTGTGCCGATAACACAACTGGAACAAATTACGGCAGTAACTTAATACGCAAGTAAGTTTAACATACCTATGTGAATCAATGAAATACTAAGTCCGTTAAAAAACACATTGCTCCCGTATGATGGGTAAAAGTGGCGAGACTACGAGTGCTGAACATGTAGACCTGTACATAGACTCATACATAATAGTAGACACTTGGTAACACAGGCTTTTTTCTCCCGTCTTTATAGACACAAATACACCCTCCGCTTCAATAATGCAGATAAAGCATCTCGCTGAAGTTTTGTAACTTGTCCAACTTAAAAGTAGTCAAAATCTTCGTTTCAAAAGCATGGTTTTCTATGCTCTCAAGGACTGGAAATAAGGGTTTTTTCATATTGGTTAAATATCGCAATAAGGAATGGTAAAGCGACCAATCGCATGTAGAAGCCGAGACACACCTTCCTGCGAAAATACCGACCTTGTGTCCCATGGGAGGTAAATGTAGAGCGACCAACCATGGGTTTCCGACGATGGGTATCTGTATGGAAATGAGTATTTAAAAGAGAGAGAGAAAGAGAGAGGAATTCCTTATGATCGTGAAAGTTTCCAAATGTATGCACGTTGACATGAAGTGTTGCAGTTCATTCCCTCATGTATTTTCATGAGGGGGTAAAAACTGACGTGACACTATATAATTAGGCCCTATATGTTGCTAAGTATAAACTGTTCATACACTTTTGGTCATTCCCAAATTTAAGTGAGGTTCCTGTATTTTATAAAAGATGTGAAATCATGTTGCCGACCTTGACAGTATCTGTTTGAAGCCACTGTTCAACGTGTACTTGCGGATCAGTAATGACGGAGATACACATATCTGATATCTATTCTCGTTGACTATGTAGAGAGTAACAGTTTGGTAAGAATGATGATGATGTGATTGTCATCAAAAGTAAGTTTTATTAACTTGTCCACATGGTTGAATTGTCTAACGCACTAGTCGCAGGGTAAGAGATTTGGTTCCTCAGGTCTTGAGTTCAACCCTCAGGGCAGGGGCAAAAGTGGGTATCCAAACAGCTAATTTTTCTGTGCTTTATATTAGATATTTCTTCACTTAGCTAGAGCAGCTATTTTTGTTTAAGAGTTCATATTGCAATCTTTGTGCTTTGTAAAAGCGGAAACAGGCTAATTCCAGAATGCATTTTAGACTAAAAGAAGCATACATGCATCTGATTTTCGATTATGGATAGAAATAATCGATCATCAAAATCGGTAGCGTTTTCGTCAACAATCCATGTTTTCTGATTATTGGTACAGCACTACCATTAGCATTTGTACCCACCACACATGGATGAAAATATGGTTTGTCTCTCATCGTATGTAAGAGTTACATAAAGGGAAACAGTTATATGGCAATGTGGAAATTGCATGGGTAATTTTTAGTATCTGTCTCTGTCCGTCTTGCGTTAACAATTGAATATTTTTAACTTCTTCTTGATAACTACCATTCCAATTCTTCCCAAATTTGGTATGAATCATCTTTAGGACAAGGGGAACATAAATTATAAATTTCAGGACTCCTGCACCCCAGGGGCCTTTTATGGGTAGGGCAAAAACTGCCAAAAATGTATAATTTTTCAAAATTCTACTTCTCTGTAACCACACAACTAGGTGTAAGAAAAACTAAATGTATAGTGACGTAGAGCAGGAAGATTGTAAATTTTATGATCCTAAAGGTAGAGATTCTGACTTGTGGGCGGGGCCAAACTTGGTGTGTGTATATATATATATATATATATATATATATATATATATATATATATATATATATATATATTGAATATGTGTTAAACATTTAAGGAGGTATACTCTACATCGTATAAAATATCATTGCCTAGCTAAGTATCTCAGTAGATTAGCATGTTTAATGCTGAACTATACATTGCAGGTTCGAGTCCACAGGGGTTTTAAATTTTTTTCAGATTGTTAATTCTACTGAAACTGCATTTTTTTGATTAAATAAAGTAAAGAACAGGGTACGATTGTATACATAAAAAGGCACAAAAATTTTCCCTCAATAAAATGTGTCTGGAATTAACCTTAATCAGCGTTTTAAGAAAGTAGAATATATGCCAGGTATACTATGTCAACAAAATCAGAATGATATTCCTAATTGAATACCATTATGACATCATGAATAAGACATTTCCCGCCTTTTTTTTCAAAATAAGCCTGAAAACTGTCAAATGTCATACAGATTATTGCTCAGGAAAAGATGTGCGCATTTGTCGAGCAAAATGAAAATGATTTATATTGTGTATTATTATAAGATGAAAAACATGCTTGAATATGAATTTGCTCGACGCATGCGCTGTATGTTTTCTGAAAGGAAAACCACCTGAATTTGTGGATATTTTCGTTGAAAATGGCAATTTTGCAATTTTATGCCAACTTTAAGCTCTCGTCATATGACACAAATCATTTTGCTGATCAAACTGAGCGGGTTTTGGGTTTGCTAATCTATTCCTTATTTGAATGCCAGAGTTTGAGCTCCAAGTGAAATCATCGATATTTTGGGCCAGATGACTTTAGAAACTCTACCTACTTCTTTGAAAGTTTTCAATTTCAAAATATTGTTGCACATATCCTCCACTTTTCATCAGTATCAAATTTCTCTGATATAGCATTCCTCCTTAAAGGATATCTTCTTTAAAGCTGTTTATTGATGCTAACTTGAAACTAAATTAGATATTTAGAAGGAGTAGATAGTCCTCTACCAAAATTGTAAATTTCATGATCCCAGGGGTAAGAGATTTGTATCCAGGGTGGAGTCAAAATTATTATAGCAATTATTGTCTTTATCATTTGAAAGAAAGTTTGCTGATACAGTATAAAAGCTAAATGCATATTTTGGAAAAGAAGAAAAGGATGTACCAAAGTTGAAATTTCCAACCCCAGGGTTTTGACTGTCATCTGCTGTGCATTTATAATTGAACATTTTTAACTTCTTCTTGATAACTACAATTCCAAAGCATATATTAGCCATATTGTGTTAATGTTACATATATTGTGTAAATTAGCCTTTCATCAGTATATAGGCACTTTCAAGGGCATTTAAATTTTAAGAACACATCTTGTTTTATACTAGCTATTGCTAAATATTAGAATTTAGCTTAGATATGCAGAATAAGATGCCATAGCCCTTGGCACTAGTGATACTTTGAACTAATTATAATACTCAGGTGACCAATAAGGCCTGTGGGCCTCTTGTAAAGTCTTTCATCAGTATAAGGCACTTTCTAATCATTTTAAAAAGTTTTAAGAACACACCTTGTTTTATACTTTGAATATTAGATTTTAGCTTAGATATGTAGAACAGAATATTTTTTTTAGATTTCATAACCCTTGGGTAACGTTAGTGATACTTTTAACTAATATTCAGGTGACTGATAAGGCCTGTTGACCTCTTGTTTAAAAATAGATTTTAATGGTCAGTATATATTCTTGATGAAACATATGCAAATTATGATCATATAAATCTGTAGGGCTTTCAATATTAAAATGTGGTATGAGGTAATTACCTTAAAGCATAAATTACATAACTAGTCAATTAGGTTTCACATTTCTATGTGGGAGAACAGTCCTGACATGTTTTTGATGTTTATTGGAAATTGTAATAAATATGAGCACGGTTCCCAGTCCATATGATAATGTACGATAAAATTGTGTTAAAAAAGAATATTAATCATCCCCCTCCTCTTTTATGACTTAGAAAAAGTATTAATTCATGCACCTATCATTTAATATCCTCTTGGAGCCAAGAATTTTGAGATAAATCTGTTGGGGGTATATTTTTTTGGAGTGTTTTAACCCATTATTTTGTGGCTCAGAGACTGCTGTATTAGGTGTAATACACTGTCAGAGCCTTAAGAATTTCATTTTACTTATGTTTGTGATTTGTTTTTGTCTGTTGTCTTGCAATATCAGTAATACATTTGAAACTTTTCGAATGTTGACCAAAATTGGCACACAGTATTATTGAGGTAGTAGGGGCAAAAATTGTGAACTCCATGCCACAGTCCCAAGTGAAAATGTATTATTTCTTTAAAAATCTTCTTGACTCCAGGATATGAAGCAATCTAACCTGTAATAATGAGAAGAGAAGCATCTACCAATGTAGTGAAATTTATGACTTCTGGGTCAGGGGTTTTGGTGCTACGGCTCTAATGCTTGTATAGAATAAATACCACTCTTGTTCTGAGATCCTCCCAACACTGAACAACTAAATTGAGAAATACTAATAATGAGCAGATAGACCTAGATTGATATTGTGAAACTAATTTCCCCTGAGTCCTGAGCAGCCCAAGGTTTGGCTACATGGGTGATATATAGTGAAAAACATTAAATCGGTAAAACTCTTCTGTATATTTCTAAACATTAATCTCAGAGACTTACTTCATAGCAAGTTATTTTAATTTAAACATATTTTATTGAGAAACTCAACAGGATTGTGCAACAGGCATAGCATCAAATATTTCCTCTTTTAAATAGCAAAAATATTAGCTAAAGAGGAGACATAATTGTGGTTGGCATAGAATCATTGGTAATAATGGATACATACCCATGAGATGAAGTGTTACATACAATCATGACACACTTATGACCTTGACCTCAAGGTCGTGAATATTTTAAGTGTATATTTGCATTTGCTTCAGAACTCTATTTTTGTCTTTTGACTAAGGCCTTTACCTTTAGCATAATGATGCATTGGCATAAGATCATGAAATATGCACCATTGCTTTAAACCTTTGTGACCTTGACCTCAAGGTCAAAGTGTAGATTGTCAGTAATGTTTCTACCAACCTAATTAAATCACACTTGCCATTTCGCTCCTTCACGATGAAAGAGGCGTGAAATGACAAATATAGCTTTATTAAATTGTGCTTTTACAATATTTACAGACAAAAGAAA